>NW_027510494.1:0-33472 GCF_048772815.1 Callospermophilus lateralis | reverse complement strand
AGTTCTAAGTTCTATCTCTATGGTTTGTTTCCTCCTGAAGTACCCATGCAGCGACTGGCGAAAACACCTTTCGTTTTAAAGGGTTGCCAAGCTTCCAAAAAACTACTAGTTTGCTGAAATCTCAGCAACCATTTTTTCACCAAATCTTGATGATACTTGGGTGTAATGATCAGTTCACTAAGCCCACTTGGCTGCCCAATTTTCACTCTTCTAGGTTCAAGCGTTCGTTTCCAGTAACACTTTGAATTTTTAGGTTTCACTCTGTTTTCTGCTATATAGATAGATGTGTTTGAAACTCTAAATCAAACACGGTTTGTGCTAGCTCCTTGAAACTTGACCAAATGAAGTAGTTCTAAGTTCTATCTCTATGGTTTGTTTCCTCCTGAAGTACCCCATGCAGAGACTGGCGAAAAACACTTTCGTTTTAAAGGGGTTGCCAAGCTTCCAAAAAACTACTAGTTTGCTGAAATCTCAGCAAACATTTTTTCACCAAATCTTGATGATACTTGGTGGTAATGATCAGTTCACTAATCCCACTTGGCTGCCCAACTTTCACTCTTCTAGGTTCAAGCGTTCGTTTCCAGTAACAGTTTGAATTTTTAGGTTTCACTCTGTTTCCTGCTATATAGATAGATGTGTTTGAAACTCTAAATCAAACACGGTTTTTGGTAGCTCCTTGAAACTTGACCAAATGAAGTAGTTCTAAGTTCTATCTCTATGGTTTGTTTCCTCCTGAAGTACCCCATGCAGAGACTGGCGAAAAAACACTTTCGTTTTAAAGGGGTTGCCAAGCTTCCAAAAAACTACTAGTTTGCTGAAATCTCAGCAAACATTTTTTCACCAAATCTTGATGATCCTTGGTGGTAATGATCAGTTCACTAATCCCACTTGGCTGCCCAACTTTCAATCTTCTAGGTTCAAGCGTTCGTTTCCAGTAACAGTTTGAATTTTTAGGTTTCACTCTGTTTTCTGCTATATAGATAGATGTGTTTGAAACTCTAAATCAAACACGGTTTGTGCTAGCTCCTTGAAACTTGACCAAATGAAGTAGTTCTAAGTTCTATCTCTATGGTTTGTTTCCTCTTGAAGTACCCAATGCAGAGACTGGCGAAGAACACTTTCGTTTGAAAGGGGTTGCCGAGCTTTCCAAAAAACTACTAGTTTGCTGAAATCTCAGCAAACATTTTTTCACCAAATCTTGATGATACTTGGTGGTAATGATCAGTTCACTTATCCCACTTGGCTGCCCAACTTTCAATCTTCTAGGTTCAAGCGTTCGTTTCCAGTAACAGTTTGAATTTTTAGGTTTCACTCTGTTTTCTGCTATATAGATAGATGTGTTTGAAACTCTAAATCAAACACGCTTTGTGCTAGCTCCCTGAAACCTGACCAAATGAAGTAGTTCTAAGTTCTATCTCTATGGTTTGTTTCCTCCTGAAGTACCCCATGCAGAGACTGGCGAAAAACACTTTCGTTTTAAAGGGGTTGCCAAGCTTCCAAAAAACTACTAGTTTGCTGAAATCTCAGCAAACATTTTTCACCAAATCTGGATGATACTTGGTGGTAATGATCAGTTCACTAATCCCACTTGGCTGCCCAACTTTCACTCTTCTAGGTTCAAGCGTTCGTTTCCAGTAACAGTTTTAATTTTTAGGTTTCACTCTGTTTTCTGCTATATAGATAGATGTGTTTGAAACTCTAAATCAAACACGGTTTGTGCTAGCTCCGTGAAACTTGACAAAATGAAGTAGTTCTAAGTTCTATCTCTATGGTTTGTTTCCTCTTGAAGTACCCCATGCAGAGACTGGCAAAGAACACTTTCGTTTGAAAGGGGTTGCCAAGCTTCCAAAAAACTACTAGTTTGCTGAAATCTCAGCAACCATTTTTTCACCAAATCTTGATGATACTTGGTGGTAATGATCAGTTCACTAATCCCACTTGGCTGCCCAACTTTCAATCTTCTAGGTTCAAGCGTTCGTTTCCAGTAACAGTTTGAATTTTTAGGTTTCACTCTGTTTCCTGCTATATAGATAGATGTGTTTGAAACTCTAAATCAAACGCGGTTTTTGGTAGCTCCTTGAAACTTGACCAAATGAAGTAGTTCTAAGTTCTATCTCTATGGTTTGTTTCCTCCTGAAGTACCCCATGCAGAGACTGGCGAAAAACACTTTCGTTTTAAAGGGGTTGCCAAGCTTCCAAAAAACTACTAGTTTGCTGAAATCTCAGCAAACATTTTTTCACCAAATCTTGATGATCCTTGGTGGTAATGATCAGTTCACTAATCCCACTTGGCTGCCCAACTTTCAATCTTCTAGGTTCAAGCGTTCGTTTCCAGTAACAGTTTGAATTTTTAGGTTTCACTCTGTTTTCTGCTATATAGATAGATGTGTTTGAAACTCTAAATCAAACACGGTTTGTGCTAGCTCCTTGAAACTTGACCAAATGAAGTAGTTCTAAGTTCTATCTCTATGGTTTGTTTCCTCTTGAAGTACCCAATGCAGAGACTGGCGAAGAACACTTTCGTTTGAAAGGGGTTGCCGAGCTTCCAAAAAACTACTAGTTTGCTGAAATCTCAGCAAACATTTTTTCACCAAATCTTGATGATACTTGGTGGTAATGATCAGTTCACTTATCCCACTTGGCTGCCCAACTTTCAATCTTCTAGGTTCAAGCGTTCGTTTCCAGTAACAGTTTGAATTTTTAGGTTTCACTCTGTTTTCTGCTATATAGATAGATGTGTTTGAAACTCTAAATCAAACACGGTTTGTGCTAGCTCCGTGAAACTTGACAAAATGAAGTAGTTCTAAGTTCTATCTCTATGGTTTGTTTCCTCTTGAAGTACCCCATGCAGAGACTGGCAAAGAACACTTTCGTTTGAAAGGGGTTGCCAAGCTTCCAAAAACTACTAGTTTGCTGAAATCTCAGCAACCATTTTTTCACCAAATCTTGATGATACTTGGTGGTAATGATCAGTTCACTAAGCCCACTTGGCTGCCCAATTTTCACTCTTCTAGGTTCAAGCGTTCGTTTCCAGTAACACTTTGAATTTTTAGGTTTCACTCTGTTTTCTGCTATATAGATAGATGTCTTTGAAACTCTAAATCAAACACGGTTTGTGCTAGCTCCTTGAAACTTGACCAAATGAAGTAGTTCTAAGTTCTATCTCTATGGTTTGTTTCCTCCTGAAGTACCCCATGCAGAGACTGGCAAAGAACACTTTCGTTTGAAAGGGGTTGCCAAGCTTCCAAAAAACTACTAGTTTGCTGAAATCTCAGCAACCATTTTTTCACCAAATCTTGATGATACTTGGTGGTAATGGATCAGTTCACTAATCCCACTTGGCTGCCCAACTTTCAATCTTCTAGGTTCAAGCGTTCGTTTCCAGTAACAGTTTGAATTTTTAGGTTTCACTCTGTTTTCTGCTATATAGATAGATGTGTTTGAAAACTCTAAATCAAACACGGTTTGTGCTAGCTCCTTGAAACTTGACCAAATGAAGTAGTTCTAAGTTCTATCTCTATGGTTTGTTTCCTCTTGAAGTACCCAATGCAGAGACTGGCGAAGAACACTTTCGTTTGAAAGGGGTTGCCGAGCTTCCAAAAAACTACTAGTTTGCTGAAATCTCAGCAAACATTTTTCACCAATCTTGATGATACTTGGTGGTAATGATCAGTTCACTTATCCCACTTGGCTGCCCAACTTTCAATCTTCTAGGTTCAAGCGTTCGTTTCCAGTAACAGTTTGAATTTTTAGGTTTCACTCTGTTTTCTGCTATATAGATACATGTGTTTGAAACTCTAAATCAAACACGGTTTGTGCTAGCTCCGTGAAACTTGACAAAATGAAGTAGTTCTAAGTTCTATCTCTATGATTTGTTTCCTCTTGAAGTACCCCATGCAGAGACTGGCAAAGAACACTTTCGTTTGAAAGGGGTTGCCAAGCTTCCAAAAAACTACTAGTTTGCTGAAATCTCAGCAACCATTTTTTCACCAAATCTTGATGATACTTGGTGGTAATGATCAGTTCACTAAGCCCACTTGGCTGCCCAATTTTCACTCTTCTAGGTTCAAGCGTTCGTTTCCAGTAACAGTTTGAATTTTTAGGTTTCACTCTGTTTTCTGCTATATAGATAGATGTGTTTGAAACTCTAAATCAAACACGGTTTGTGCTAGCTCCGTAAAACTTGACAAAATGAAGTAGTTCTAAGTTCTATCTCTATGGTTTGTTTCCTCCTGAAGTACCCCATGCAGAGACTGGCGAAAAACACTTCTTTTTAAATTGGTTGCCAAGCTTCCAAAAAAACTACTAGTTTGCTGAAATCTCAGCAAACATTTTTTCACCAAATCTTGATGATACTTGGTGGTAATGATCAGTTCACTAATCCCACTTGGCTGCCCAACTTTCAATCTTCTAGGTTCAAGCGTTCGTTTCCAGTAACAGTTTGAATTTTAGGTTTCACTCTGTTTTCTGCTATATAGATAGATGTGTTTGAAACTCTAAATCAAACACGGTTTGTGCTAGCTCCGTGAAACTTGACAAAATGAAGTAGTTCTAAGTTCTATCTCTATGGTTTGTTTCCTCTTGAAGTACCCCATGCAGAGACTGGCAAAGAACACTTTCGTTTGAAAGGGGTTGCCAAGCTTCCAAAAAACTACTAGTTTGCTGAAATCTCAGCAACCATTTTTTCACCAAATCTTGATGATACTTGGTGGTAATGATCAGTTCACTAAGCCCACTTGGCTGCCCAACTTTCACTCTTCTAGGTTCAAGCGTTCGTTTCCAGTAACACTTTGAATTTTTAGGTTTCACTCTGTTTTCTGCTATATAGATAGATGTGTTTGAAACTCTAAATCAAACACGGTTTGTGTTAGCTCCTTGAAACTTGACCAAATGAAGTAGTTCTAAGTTCTATCTCTATGGTTTGTTTCCTCCTGAAGTACCCCATGCAGAGACTGGCGAAAAACACTTTCGTTTTAAAGGGGTTGCCAAGCTTCCAAAAAACTACTAGTTTGCTGAAATCTCAGCAACCATTTTTTCACCAAATCTTGATGATACTTGGTGGTAATGATCAGTTCACTAAGCCCACTTGGCTGCCCAATTTTCACTCTTCTAGGTTCAAGCGTTCGTTTCCAGTAACACTTTGAATTTTTAGGTTTCACTCTGTTTTCTGCTATATAGATAGATGTGTTTGAAACTCTAAATCAAACACGGTTTGTGCTAGCTCCTTGAAACTTGACCAAATGAAGTAGTTCTAAGTTCTATCTCTATGGTTTGTTTCCTCCTGAAGTACCCCATGCAGAGACTGGCGAAAAACACTTTCGTTTTAAAGGGGTTGCCAAGCTTCCAAAAAACTACTAGTTTGCTGAAATCTCAGCAAACATTTTTTCACCAAATCTTGATGATACTTGGTGGTAATGATCAGTTCACTAATCCCACTTGGCTGCCCAACTTTCACTCTTCTAGGTTCAAGCGTTCGTTTCCAGTAACAGTTTGAATTTTTAGGTTTCACTCTGTTTCCTGCTATATAGATAGATGTGTTTGAAACTCTAAATCAAACACGGTTTTTGCTAGCTCCTTGAAACTTGACCAAATGAAGTAGTTCTAAGTTCTATCTCTATGGTTTGTTTCCTCCTGAAGTACCCCATGCAGAGACTGGCGAAAAACACTTTCGTTTTAAAGGGGTTGCCAAGCTTCCAAAAAACTACTAGTTTGCTGAAATCTCAGCAAACATTTTTTCACCAAATCTTGATGATCCTTGGTGGTAATGATCAGTTCACTAAGCCCACTTGGCTGCCCAACTTTCAATCTTCTAGGTTCAAGCGTTCGTTTCCAGTAACAGTTTGAATTTTTAGGTTTCACTCTGTTTTCTGCTATATAGATAGATGTGTTTGAAACTCTAAATCAAACACGGTTTGTGCTAGCTCCTTGAAACTTGACCAAATGAAGTAGTTCTAAGTTCTATCTCTATGGTTTGTTTCCTCTTGAAGTACCCAATGCAGAGACTGGCGAAGAACACTTTCGTTTGAAAGGGGTTGCCGAGCTTCCAAAAAACTACTAGTTTGCTGAAATCTCAGCAAACATTTTTTCACCAAATCTTGATGATACTTGGTGGTAATGATCAGTTCACTTATCCCACTTGGCTGCCCAACTTTCAATCTTCTAGGTTCAAGCGTTCGTTTCCAGTAACAGTTTGAATTTTTAGGTTTCACTCTGTTTTCTGCTATATAGATAGATGTGTTTGAAACTCTAAATCAAACACGGTTTGTGCTAGCTCCGTGAAACTTGACAAAATGAAGTAGTTCTAAGTTCTATCTCTATGGTTTGTTTCCTCTTGAAGTACCCAATGCAGAGACTGGCGAAAAACACTTTCCTTTTAAAGGGGTGCCAAGCTTCCAAAAAACTACTAGTTTGCTGAAATCTCAGCAACCATTTTTTCACCAAATCTTGATGATACTTGGTGGTAATGATCAGTTCACTAAGCCCACTTGGCTGCCCAATTTTCACTCTTCTAGGTTCAAGCGTTCGTTTCCAGTAACACTTTGAATTTTTAGGTTTCACTCTGTTTTCTGCTATATAGATAGATGTGTTTGAAACTCTAAATCAAACACGCTTTGTGCTAGCTCCTTGAAACCTGACCAAATGAAGTAGTTCTAAGTTCTATCTCTATGGTTTGTTTCCTCCTGAAGTACCCCATGCAGAGACTGGCGAAAAACACTTTCGTTTTAAAGGGGTTGCCAAGCTTCCAAAAAACTACTAGTTTGCTGAAATCTCAGCAAACATTTTTTCACCAAATCTTGATGATACTTGGTGGTAATGATCAGTTCACTAATCCCACTTGGCTGCCCAACTTTCACTCTTCTAGGTTCAAGCGTTCGTTTCCAGTAACAGTTTTAATTTTTAGGTTTCACTCTGTTTTCTGCTATATAGATAGATGTGTTTGAAACTCTAAATCAAACACGGTTTGTGCTAGCTCCGTGAAATTTGACAAAATGAAGTAGTTCTAAGTTCTATCTCTATGGTTTGTTTCCTCTTGAAGTACCCCATGCAGAGACTGGCAAAGAACACTTTCGTTTGAAAGGGGTTGCCAAGCTTCCAAAAAACTACTAGTTTGCTGAAATCTCAGCAACCATTTTTTCACCAAATCTTGATGATACTTGGTGGTAATGATCAGTTCACTAATCCCACTTGGCTGCCCAACTTTCAATCTTCTAGGTTCAAGCGTTCGTTTCCAGTAACAGTTTGAATTTTTAGGTTTCACTCTGTTTCCTGCTATATAGATAGATGTGTTTGAAACTCTAAATCAAACACGGTTTTTGCTAGCTCCTTGAAACTTGACCAAAGGAAGTAGTTCTAAGTTCTATGTCTATGGTTTGTTTCCTCCTGAAGTACCCCATGCAGAGACTGGCGAAAAACACTTTCGTTTTAAAGGGGTTGCCAAGCTTCCAAAAAACTACTAGTTTGCTGAAATCTCAGCAAACATTTTTTCACCAAATCTTGATGATCCTTGGTGGTAATGATCAGTTCACTAATCCCACTTGGCTGCCCAACTTTCAATCTTCTAGGTTCAAGCGTTCGTTTCCAGTAACAGTTTGAATTTTTAGGTTTCACTCTGTTTTCTGCTATATAGATAGATGTGTTTGAAACTCTAAATCAAACACGGTTTGTGCTAGCTCCTTGAAACTTGACCAAATGAAGTAGTTCTAAGTTCTATCTCTATGGTTTGTTTCCTCTTGAAGTACCCAATGCAGAGACTGGCGAAGAACACTTTCGTTTGAAAGGGGTTGCCGAGCTTCCAAAAAACTACTAGTTTGCTGAAATCTCAGCAAACATTTTTTCACCAAATCTTGATGATACTTGGTGGTAATGATCAGTTCACTTATCCCACTTGGCTGCCCAACTTTCAATCTTCTAGGTTCAAGCGTTCGTTTCCAGTAACAGTTTGAATTTTTAGGTTTCACTCTGTTTTCTGCTATATAGATACATGTGTTTGAAACTCTAAATCAAACACGGTTTGTGCTAGCTCCGTGAAACTTGACAAAATGAAGTAGTTCTAAGTTCTATCTCTATGGTTTGTTTCCTCTTGAAGTACCCCATGCAGAGACTGGCAAAGAACACTTTCGTTTGAAAGGGGTTGCCAAGCTTCCAAAAAACTACTAGTTTGCTGAAATCTCAGCAACCATTTTTTCACCAAATCTTGATGATACTTGGTGGTAATGATCAGTTCACTAAGCCCACTTGGCTGCCCAACTTTCACTCTTCTAGGTTCAAGCGTTCGTTTCCAGTAACACTTTGAATTTTTAGGTTTCACTCTGTTTTCTGCTATATAGATAGATGTGTTTGAAACTCTAAATCAAACACGGTTTGTGTTAGCTCCTTGAAACTTGACCAAATGAAGTAGTTCTAAGTTCTATCTCTATGGTTTGTTTCCTCCTGAAGTACCCCATGCAGAGACTGGCGAAAAACACTTTCATTTTAAAGGGGTTGCCAAGCTTCCAAAAAACTACTAGTTTGCCGAAATCTCAGCAACCATTTTTTCACCAAATCTTGATGATACTTGGTGTTAATGATCAGTTCACTAAGCCCACTTGGCTGCCCAATTTTCACTCTTCTAGGTTCAAGCGTTCGTTTCCAGTAACACTTTGAATTTTTAGGTTTCACTCTGTTTTCTGCTATATAGATAGATGTGTTTGAAACTCTAAATCAAACACGGTTTGTGTTAGCTCCTTGAAACTTGACCAAATGAAGTAGTTCTAAGTTCTATCTCTATGGTTTGTTTCCTCCTGAAGTACCCCATGCAGAGACTGGCGAAAAACACTTTCGTTTTAAAGGGGTTGCCAAGCTTCCAAAAAACTACTAGTTTGCTGAAATCTCAGCAAACATTTTTTCACCAAATCTTGATGATACTTGGTGGTAATGATCAGTTCACTAATCCCACTTGGCTGCCCAACTTTCACTCTTCTAGGTTCAAGCGTTCGTTTCCAGTAACACTTTGAATTTTTAGGTTTCACTCTGTTTTCTGCTATATAGATAGATGTGTTTGAAACTCTAAATCAAACACGGTTTGTGCTAGCTCCGTGACACTTGACAAAATGAAGTAGTTCTAAGTTCTATCTCTATGGTTTGTTTCCTCTTGAAGTACCCCATGCAGAGACTGGCAAAGAACACTTTCGTTTGAAAGGGGTTGCCAAGCTTCCAGAAAACTACTAGTTTGCTGAAATCTCAGCAACCATTTTTTCACCAAATCTTGATGATACTTGGTGGTAATGATCAGTTCACTAATCCCACTTGGCTGCCCAACTTTCAATCTTCTAGGTTCAAGCGTTCGTTTCCAGTAACAGTTTGAATTTTTAGGTTTCACTCTGTTTTCTGCTATATAGATAGATGTGTTTGAAACTCTAAATCAAACACGGTTTGTGCTAGCTCCTTGAAACTTGACCAAATGAAGTAGTTCTAAGTTCTATCTCTATGGTTTGTTTCCTCTTGAAGTACCCAATGCAGAGACTGGCGAAGAACACTTTCGTTTGAAAGGGGTTGCCGAGCTTCCAAAAAACTACTAGTTTGCTGAAATCTCAGCAAACATTTTTTCACCAAATCTTGATGATACTTGGTGGTAATGATCAGTTCACTTATCCCACTTGGCTGCCCAACTTTCAATCTTCTAGGTTCAAGCGTTCGTTTCCAGTAACAGTTTGAATTTTTAGGTTTCACTCTGTTTTCTGCTATATAGATAGATGTGTTTGAAACTCTAAATCAAACACGGTTTGTGCTAGCTCCGTGAAACTTGACAAAATGAAGTAGTTCTAAGTTCTATCTCTATGGTTTGTTTCCTCTTGAAGTACCCCATGCAGAGACTGGCAAAGAACACTTTCGTTTGAAAGGGGTTGCCAAGCTTCCAAAAAACTACTAGTTTGCTGAAATCTCAGCAACCATTTTTTCACCAAATCTTGATGATACTTGGTGGTAATGATCAGTTCACTAAGCCCACTTGGCTGCCCAATTTTCACTCTTCTAGGTTCAAGCGTTCGTTTCCAGTAACAGTTTGAATTTTTAGGTTTCACTCTGTTTTCTGCTATATAGATAGATGTGTTTGAAACTCTAAATCAAACACGGTTTGTGCTAGCTCCGTAAAACTTGACAAAATGAAGTAGTTCTAAGTTATATCTCTATGGTTTGTTTCCTCTTGAAGTACCCCATTCAGAGAGTGGCAAAGAACACTTTCCTTTGAAAGTGGTTGCCAAGCTTCCAAAAAACTACTAGTTTGCCGAAATCTCAGCAACCATTTTTTCACCAAATCTTGATGATACTTGGTGGTAATGATCAGTTCACTAAGCCCACTTGGCTGCCCAACTATCAATCTTCTAGGTTCAAGCGTTCGTTTCCAGTAACACTTTGAATTTTTAGGTTTCACTCTGTTTTCTGCTATATAGATAGATGTGTTTGAAACTCTAAATCAAACACGGTTTGTGCTAGCTCCTTGAAACTTGACCAAATGAAGTAGTTCTAAGTTCTATCTCTATGGTTTGTTTCCTCCTGAAGTACCCCATGCAGAGACTGGCGAAAAACACTTTCGTTTTAAAGGGGTTGCCAAGCTTCCAAAAAACTACTAGTTTGCTGAAATCTCAGCAAACATTTTTTCACCAAATCTTGATGATACTTGGTGGTAATGATCAGTTCACTAATCCCACTTGGCTGCCCAACTTTCAATCTTCTAGGTTCAAGCGTTCGTTTCCAGTAACAGTTTGAATTTTTAGGTTTCACTCTGTTTTCTGCTATATAGATAGATGTGTTTGAAACTCTAAATCAAACATGGTTTGTGCTAGCTCCTTGAAACTTGACAAAATGAAGTAGTTCTAAGTTCTATCTCTATGGTTTGTTTCCTCTTGAAGTACCCCATGCAGAGACTGGCGAAGAACACTTTCGTTTGAAAGGGGTTGCCGAGCTTCCAAAAAACTACTAGTTTGCTGAAATCTCAGCAAACATTTTTTCACCAAATCTTGATGATACTTGGTGGTAATGATCAGTTCACTAAGCCCACTTGGCTGCCCAATTTTCACTCTTCTAGGTTCAAGCGTTCGTTTCCAGTAACACTTTGAATTTTTAGGTTTCACTCTGTTTTCTGCTATATAGATAGATGTCTTTGAAACTCTAAATCAAAAAGGGTTTGTGCTAGCTCCTTGAAACTTGACCAAATGAAGTAGTTCTAAGTTCTATCTCTATGGTTTGTTTCCTCCTGAAGTACCCCATGCAGAGACTGGCAAAGAACACTTTCGTTTGAAAGGGGTTGCCAAGCTTCCAAAAAACTACTAGTTTGCTGAAATCTCAGCAACCATTTTTTCACCAAATCTTGATGATCCTTGGTGGTAATGATCAGTTCACTAATCCCACTTGGCTGCCCAACTTTCAATCTTCTAGGTTCAAGCGTTCGTTTCCAGTAACAGTTTGAATTTTTAGGTTTCACTCTGTTTTCTGCTATATAGATAGATGTGTTTGAAACTCTAAATCAAACACGGTTTGTGCTAGCTCCTTGAAACTTGACCAAATGAAGTAGTTCTAAGTTCTAGCTCTATGGTTTGTTTCCTCTTGAAGTACCCAATGCAGAGACTGGCGAAGAACACTTTCGTTTGAAAGGGGTTGCCGAGCTTCCAAAAAACTACTAGTTTGCTGAAATCTCAGCAAACATTTTTTCACCAAATCTTGATGATACTTGGTGGTAATGATCAGTTCACTAAGCCCACTTGGCTGCCCAATTTTCACTCTTCTAGGTTCAAGCGTTCGTTTCCAGTAACACTTTGAATTTTTAGGTTTCACTCTGTTTTCTGCTATATAGATAGATGTGTTTGAAACTCTAAATCAAACACGGTTTGTGCTAGCTCCTTGAAACTTGAAAAAATGAAGTAGTTCTAAGTTCTATCTCTATGGTTTGTTTCCTCCTGAAGTACCCCATGCAGAGACTGGCGAAAAACACTTTCTTTTTAAATTGGTTGCCAAGCTTCCAAAAAACTACTAGTTTGCTGAAATCTCAGCAAACATTTTTTCACCAAATCTTGATGATACTTGGTGGTAATGATCAGTTCACTAATCCCACTTGGCTGCCCAACTTTCAATCTTCTAGGTTCAAGCGTTCGTTTCCAGTAACAGTTTGAATTTTTAGGTTTCACTCTGTTTTCTGCTATATAGATAGATGTGTTTGAAACTCTAAATCAAACACGGTTTGTGCTAGCTCCGTGAAACTTGACAAAATGAAGTAGTTCTAAGTTCTATCTCTATGGTTTGTTTCCTCTTGAAGTACCCCATGCAGAGACTGGCAAAGAACACTTTCGTTTGAAAGGGGTTGCCAAGCTTCCAAAAAACTACTAGTTTGCTGAAATCTCAGCAACCATTTTTTCACCAAATCTTGATGATACTTGGTGGTAATGATCAGTTCACTAAGCCCACTTGGCTGCCCAACTTTCACTCTTCTAGGTTCAAGCGTTCGTTTCCAGTAACACTTTGAATTTTTAGGTTTCACTCTGTTTTCTGCTATATAGATAGATGTGTTTGAAACTCTAAATCAAACACGGTTTGTGTTAGCTCCTTGAAACTTGACCAAATGAAGTAGTTCTAAGTTCTATCTCTATGGTTTGTTTCCTCCTGAAGTACCCCATGCAGAGACTGGCGAAAAACACTTTCGTTTTAAAGGGGTTGCCAAGCTTCCAAAAAACTACTAGTTTGCTGAAATCTCAGCAACCATTTTTTCACCAAATCTTGATGATACTTGGTGTTAATGATCAGTTCACTAAGCCCACTTGGCTGCCCAATTTTCACTCTTCTAGGTTCAAGCGTTCGTTTCCAGTAACACTTTGAATTTTTAGGTTTCACTCTGTTTTCTGCTATATAGATAGATGTGTTTGAAACTCTAAATCAAACACGGTTTGTGCTAGCTCCGTGAAACTTGACAAAATGAAGTAGTTCTAAGTTCTATCTCTATGGTTTGTTTCCTCTTGAAGTACCCCATGCAGAGACTGGCAAAGAACACTTTCGTTTGAAAGGGGTTGCCAAGCTTCCAAAAAACTACTAGTTTGCTGAAATCTCAGCAACCATTTTTTCACCAAATCTTGATGATACTTGGTGGTAATGATCAGTTCACTAAGCCCACTTGGCTGCCCAATTTTCACTCTTCTATGTTCAAGCGTTCGTTTCCAGTAACAGTTTGAATTTTTAGGTTTCACTCTGTTTTCTGCTATATAGATAGATGTGTTTGAAACTCTAAATCAAACACGGTTTGTGCTAGCTCCGTAAAACTTGACAAAATGAAGTAGTTCTAAGTTATATCTCTATGGTTTGTTTCCTCTTGAAGTACCCCATTCAGAGAGTGGCAAAGAACACTTTCCTTTGAAAGTGGTTGCCAAGCTTCCAAAAAACTACTAGTTTGCCGAAATCTCAGCAACCATTTTTTCACCAAATCTTGATGATACTTGGTGGTAATGATCAGTTCACTAAGCCCACTTGGCTGCCCAACTTTCACTCTTCTAGGTTCAAGCGTTCGTTTCCAGTAACACTTTGAATTTTTAGGTTTCACTCTGTTTTCTGCTATATAGATAGATGTGTTTGAAACTCTAAATCAAACACGGTTTGTGCTAGCTCCTTGAAACTTGACCAAATGAAGTAGTTCTAAGTTCTATCTCTATGGTTTGTTTCCTCCTGAAGTACCCCATGCAGAGACTGGCGAAAAACACTTTCGTTTTAAAGGGGTTGCCAAGCTTCCAAAAAACTACTAGTTTGCTGAAATCTCAGCAAACATTTTTTCACCAAATCTTGATGATACTTGGTGGTAATGATCAGTTCACTAATCCCACTTGGCTGCCCAACTTTCAATCTTCTAGGTTCAAGCGTTCGTTTCCAGTAACACTTTGAATTTTTAGGTTTCACTCTGTTTTCTGCTATATAGATAGATGTCTTTGAAACTCTAAATCAAAAAGGGTTTGTGCTAGCTCCTTGAAACTTGACCAAATGAAGTAGTTCTAAGTTCTATCTCTATGGTTTGTTTCCTCCTGAAGTACCCCATGCAGAGACTGGCAAAGAACACTTTCGTTTGAAAGGGGTTGCCAAGCTTCCAAAAAACTACTAGTTTGCTGAAATCTCAGCAACCATTTTTTCACCAAATCTTGATGATACTTGGTGGTAATGATCAGTTCACTAATCCCACTTGGCTGCCCAACTTTCAATCTTCTAGGTTCAAGCGTTCGTTTCCAGTAACAGTTTGAATTTTTAGGTTTCACTCTGTTTCCTGCTATATAGATAGATGTGTTTGAAACTCTAAATCAAACACGGTTTTTGCTAGCTCCTTGAAACTTGACCAAATGAAGTAGTTCTAAGTTCTATCTCTATGGTTTGTTTCCTCCTGAAGTACCCCATGCAGAGACTGGCGAAAAACACTTTCGTTTTAAAGGGGTTGCCAAGCTTCCAAAAAACTACTAGTTTGCTGAAATCTCAGCAAACATTTTTTCACCAAATCTTGATGATCCTTGGTGGTAATGATCAGTTCACTAATCCCACTTGGCTGCCCAACTTTCAATCTTCTAGGTTCAAGCGTTCGTTTCCAGTAACAGTTTGAATTTTTAGGTTTCACTCTGTTTTCTGCTATATAGATAGATGTGTTTGAAACTCTAAATCAAACACGGTTTGTGCTAGCTCCTTGAAACTTGACCAAATGAAGTAGTTCTAAGTTCTATCTCTATGGTTTGTTTCCTCTTGAAGTACCCAATGCAGAGACTGGCGAAGAACACTTTCGTTTGAAAGGGGTTGCCGAGCTTCCAAAAAACTACTAGTTTGCTGAAATCTCAGCAAACATTTTTTCACCAAATCTTGATGATACTTGGTGGTAATGATCAGTTCACTTATCCCACTTGGCTGCCCAACTTTCAATCTTCTAGGTTCAAGCGTTCGTTTCCAGTAACAGTTTGAATTTTTAGGTTTCACTCTGTTTTCTGCTATATAGATAGATGTGTTTGAAACTCTAAATCAAACACGGTTTGTGCTAGCTCCGTGAAACTTGACAAAATGAAGTAGTTCTAAGTTCTATCTCTATGGTTTGTTTCCTCTTGAAGTACCCCATGCAGAGACTGGCAAAGAACACTTTCGTTTGAAAGGGGTTGCCAAGCTTCCAAAAAACTACTAGTTTGCTGAAATCTCAGCAACCATTTTTTCACCAAATCTTGATGATACTTGGTGGTAATGATCAGTTCACTAAGCCCACTTGGCTGCCCAATTTTCACTCTTCTAGGTTCAAGCGTTCGTTTCCAGTAACAGTTTGAATTTTTAGGTTTCACTCTGTTTTCTGCTATATAGATAGATGTGTTTGAAACTCTAAATCAAACACGGTTTGTGCTAGCTCCGTAAAACTTGACAAAATGAAGTAGTTCTAAGTTATATCTCTATGGTTTGTTTCCTCTTGAAGTACCCCATTCAGAGAGTGGCAAAGAACACTTTCCTTTGAAAGTGGTTGCCAAGCTTCCAAAAAACTACTAGTTTGCCGAAATCTCAGCAACCATTTTTTCACCAAATCTTGATGATACTTGGTGGTAATGATCAGTTCACTAAGCCCACTTGGCTGCCCAACTTTCACTCTTCTAGGTTCAAGCGTTCGTTTCCAGTAACACTTTGAATTTTTAGGTTTCACTCTGTTTTCTGCTATATAGATAGATGTGTTTGAAACTCTAAATCAAACACGGTTTGTGCTAGCTCCTTGAAACTTGACCAAATGAAGTAGTTCTAAGTTCTATCTCTATGGTTTGTTTCCTCCTGAAGTACCCCATGCAGAGACTGGCGAAAAACACTTTCATTTTAAAGGAGTTGCCAAGCTTCCAAAAAACTACTAGTTTGCTGAAATCTCAGCAAACATTTTTTCACCATATCTTGATGATACTTGGTGGTAATGATCAGTTCACTAAGCCCACTTGGCTGCCCAATTTTCACTCTTCTAGGTTCAAGCGTTCGTTTCCAGTAACAGTTTGAATTTTTAGGTTTCACTCTGTTTTCTGCTATATAGATAGATGTGTTTGAAACTCTAAATCAAACACGGTTTGTGCTAGCTCCGTAAAACTTGACAAAATGAAGTAGTTCTAAGTTCTATCTCTATGGTTTGTTTCCTCTTGAAGTACCCCATTCAGAGAGTGGCAAAGAACACTTTCCTTTGAAAGTGGTTGCCAAGCTTCCAAAAAACTACTAGTTTGCCGAAATCTCAGCAACCATTTTTTCACCAAATCTTGATGATACTTGGTGGTAATGATCAGTTCACTAAGCCCACTTGGCTGCCCAACTTTCACTCTTCTAGGTTCAAGCGTTCGTTTCCAGTAACACTTTGAATTTTTAGGTTTCACTCTGTTTTCTGCTATATAGATAGATGTGTTTGAAACTCTAAATCAAACACGGTTTGTGCTAGCTCCTTGAAACTTGACCAAATGAAGTAGTTCTAAGTTCTATCTCTATGGTTTGTTTCCTCCTGAAGTACCCCATGCAGAGACTGGCGAAAAACACTTTCATTTTAAAGGGGTTGCCAAGCTTCCAAAAAACTACTAGTTTGCTGAAATCTCAGCAAACATTTTTTCACCATATCTTGATGATACTTGGTGGTAATGATCAGTTCACTAAGCCCACTTGGCTGCCCAATTTTCACTCTTCTAGGTTCAAGCGTTCGTTTCCAGTAAACACTTTGAATTTTTAGGTTTCACTCTGTTTTCTGCTATATAGAGAGATGTGTTTGAAACTCTAAATCAAAGACGGTTTGTGCTAGCTCCGTGAAACTTGACCAAATGAAGTAGTTCTAAGTTCTATCTCTATGGTTTGTTTCCTCTTGAAGTACCCTATGCAGAGACTGGCAAAGAACACTTTCGTTTGAAAGGGGTTGCCAAGCTTCCAAAAAACTACTAGTTTGCTGAAATCTCAGCAAACATTTTTTCACCAAATCTTGATGATACTTGGTGGTAATGATCAGTTCACTAATCCCACTTGGCTGCCCAACTTTCAATCTTCTAGGTTCAAGCGTTCGTTTCCAGTAACAGTTTGAATTTTTAGGTTTCACTCTGTTTCCTGCTATATAGATAGATGTGTTTGAAACTCTAAATCAAACACGGTTTTTGCTAGCTCCTTGAAACTTGACCAAATGAAGTAGTTCTAAGTTCTATGTCTATGGTTTGTTTCCTCCTGAAGTACCCCATGCAGAGACTGGCGAAAAACACTTTCGTTTTAAAGGGGTTGCCAAGCTTCCAAAAAACTACTAGTTTGCTGAAATCTCAGCAAACATTTTTTCACCAAATCTTGATGATCCTTGGTGGTAATGATCAGTTCACTAATCCCACTTGGCTGCCCAACTTTCAATCTTCTAGGTTCAAGCGTTCGTTTCCAGTAACAGTTTGAATTTTTAGGTTTCACTCTGTTTTCTGCTATATAGATAGATGTGTTTGAAACTCTAAATCAAACACGGTTTGTGCTAGCTCCTTGAAACTTGACCAAATGAAGTAGTTCTAAGTTCTATCTCTATGGTTTGTTTCCTCTTGAAGTACCCAATGCAGAGACTGGCGAAGAACACTTTCGTTTGAAAGGGGTTGCCGAGCTTCCAAAAAACTACTAGTTTGCTGAAATCTCAGCAAACATTTTTCACCAAATCTTGATGATCCTTGGTGGTAATGATCAGTTCACTAATCCCACTTGGCTGCCCAACTTTCAATCTTCTAGGTTCAAGCGTTCGTTTCCAGTAACAGTTTGAATTTTTAGGTTTCACTCTGTTTTCTGCTATATAGATAGATGTGTTTGAAACTCTAAATCAAACACGGTTTGTGCTAGCTCCTTGAAACTTGACCAAATGAAGTAGTTCTAAGTTCTAGCTCTATGGTTTGTTTCCTCTTGAAGTACCCAATGCAGAGACTGGCGAAGAACACTTTCGTTTGAAAGGGGTTGCCGAGCTTCCAAAAAACTACTAGTTTGCTGAAATCTCAGCAAACATTTTTTCACCAAATCTTGATGATACTTGGTGGTAATGATCAGTTCACTAAGCCCACTTGGCTGCCCAATTTTCACTCTTCTAGGTTCAAGCGTTCGTTTCCAGTAACAGTTTGAATTTTTAGGTTTCACTCTGTTTTCTGCTATATAGATAGATGTGTTTGAAACTCTAAATCAAACACGGTTTGTGCTAGCTCCGTAAAACTTGACAAAATGAAGTAGTTCTAAGTTATATCTCTATGGTTTGTTTCCTCTTGAAGTACCCCATTCAGAGAGTGGCAAAGAACACTTTCCTTTGAAAGTGGTTGCCAAGCTTCCAAAAAACTACTAGTTTGCCGAAATCTCAGCAACCATTTTTTCACCAAATCTTGATGATACTTGGTGGTAATGATCAGTTCACTAAGCCCACTTGGCTGCCCAACTTTCACTCTTCTAGGTTCAAGCGTTCGTTTCCAGTAACACTTTGAATTTTTAGGTTTCACTCTGTTTTCTGCTATATAGATAGATGTGTTTGAAACTCTAAATCAAACACGGTTTGTGCTAGCTCCTTGAAACTTGACCAAATGAAGTAGTTCTAAGTTCTATCTCTATGGTTTGTTTCCTCCTGAAGTACCCCATGCAGAGACTGGCGAAAAACACTTTCATTTTAAAGGAGTTGCCAAGCTTCCAAAAAACTACTAGTTTGCTGAAATCTCAGCAAACATTTTTTCACCATATCTTGATGATACTTGGTGGTAATGATCAGTTCACTAAGCCCACTTGGCTGCCCAATTTTCACTCTTCTAGGTTCAAGCGTTCGTTTCCAGTAACAGTTTGAATTTTTAGGTTTCACTCTGTTTTCTGCTATATAGATAGATGTGTTTGAAACTCTAAATCAAACACGGTTTGTGCTAGCTCCGTAAAACTTGACAAAATGAAGTAGTTCTAAGTTATATCTCTATGGTTTGTTTCCTCTTGAAGTACCCCATTCAGAGAGTGGCAAAGAACACTTTCCTTTGAAAGTGGTTGCCAAGCTTCCAAAAAACTACTAGTTTGCCGAAATCTCAGCAACCATTTTTTCACCAAATCTTGATGATACTTGGTGGTAATGATCAGTTCACTAAGCCCACTTGGCTGCCCAACTTTCACTCTTCTAGGTTCAAGCGTTCGTTTCCAGTAACACTTTGAATTTTTAGGTTTCACTCTGTTTTCTGCTATATAGATAGATGTGTTTGAAACTCTAAATCAAACACGGTTTGTGCTAGCTCCTTGAAACTTGACCAAATGAAGTAGTTCTAAGTTCTATCTCTATGGTTTGTTTCCTCCTGAAGTACCCCATGCAGAGACTGGCGAAAAACACTTTCATTTTAAAGGAGTTGCCAAGCTTCCAAAAAACTACTAGTTTGCTGAAATCTCAGCAAACATTTTTTCACCATATCTTGATGATACTTGGTGGTAATGATCAGTTCACTAAGCCCACTTGGCTGCCCAATTTTCACTCTTCTAGGTTCAAGCGTTCGTTTCCAGTAACAGTTTGAATTTTTAGGTTTCACTCTGTTTTCTGCTATATAGATAGATGTGTTTGAAACTCTAAATCAAACACGGTTTGTGCTAGCTCCGTAAAACTTGACAAAATGAAGTAGTTCTAAGTTCTATCTCTATGGTTTGTTTCCTCTTGAAGTACCCCATTCAGAGAGTGGCAAAGAACACTTTCCTTTGAAAGTGGTTGCCAAGCTTCCAAAAAACTACTAGTTTGCCGAAATCTCAGCAACCATTTTTTCACCAAATCTTGATGATACTTGGTGGTAATGATCAGTTCACTAAGCCCACTTGGCTGCCCAACTTTCACTCTTCTAGGTTCAAGCGTTCGTTTCCAGTAACACTTTGAATTTTTAGGTTTCACTCTGTTTTCTGCTATATAGATAGATGTGTTTGAAACTCTAAATCAAACACGGTTTGTGCTAGCTCCTTGAAACTTGACCAAATGAAGTAGTTCTAAGTTCTATCTCTATGGTTTGTTTCCTCCTGAAGTACCCCATGCAGAGACTGGCGAAAAACACTTTCATTTTAAAGGGGTTGCCAAGCTTCCAAAAAACTACTAGTTTGCTGAAATCTCAGCAAACATTTTTTCACCATATCTTGATGATACTTGGTGGTAATGATCAGTTCACTAAGCCCACTTGGCTGCCCAATTTTCACTCTTCTAGGTTCAAGCGTTCGTTTCCAGTAAACACTTTGAATTTTTAGGTTTCACTCTGTTTTCTGCTATATAGAGAGATGTGTTTGAAACTCTAAATCAAAGACGGTTTGTGCTAGCTCCGTGAAACTTGACCAAATGAAGTAGTTCTAAGTTCTATCTCTATGGTTTGTTTCCTCTTGAAGTACCCTATGCAGAGACTGGCAAAGAACACTTTCGTTTGAAAGGGGTTGCCAAGCTTCCAAAAAACTACTAGTTTGCTGAAATCTCAGCAAACATTTTTTCACCAAATCTTGATGATACTTGGTGGTAATGATCAGTTCACTAATCCCACTTGGCTGCCCAACTTTCAATCTTCTAGGTTCAAGCGTTCGTTTCCAGTAACAGTTTGAATTTTTAGGTTTCACTCTGTTTCCTGCTATATAGATAGATGTGTTTGAAACTCTAAATCAAACACGGTTTTTGCTAGCTCCTTGAAACTTGACCAAATGAAGTAGTTCTAAGTTCTATGTCTATGGTTTGTTTCCTCCTGAAGTACCCCATGCAGAGACTGGCGAAAAACACTTTCGTTTTAAAGGGGTTGCCAAGCTTCCAAAAAACTACTAGTTTGCTGAAATCTCAGCAAACATTTTTTCACCAAATCTTGATGATCCTTGGTGGTAATGATCAGTTCACTAATCCCACTTGGCTGCCCAACTTTCAATCTTCTAGGTTCAAGCGTTCGTTTCCAGTAACAGTTTGAATTTTTAGGTTTCACTCTGTTTTCTGCTATATAGATAGATGTGTTTGAAACTCTAAATCAAACACGGTTTGTGCTAGCTCCTTGAAACTTGACCAAATGAAGTAGTTCTAAGTTCTATCTCTATGGTTTGTTTCCTCTTGAAGTACCCAATGCAGAGACTGGCGAAGAACACTTTCGTTTGAAAGGGGTTGCCGAGCTTCCAAAAAACTACTAGTTTGCTGAAATCTCAGCAAACATTTTTCACCAAATCTTGATGATCCTTGGTGGTAATGATCAGTTCACTAATCCCACTTGGCTGCCCAACTTTCAATCTTCTAGGTTCAAGCGTTCGTTTCCAGTAACAGTTTGAATTTTTAGGTTTCACTCTGTTTTCTGCTATATAGATAGATGTGTTTGAAACTCTAAATCAAACACGGTTTGTGCTAGCTCCTTGAAACTTGACCAAATGAAGTAGTTCTAAGTTCTAGCTCTATGGTTTGTTTCCTCTTGAAGTACCCAATGCAGAGACTGGCGAAGAACACTTTCGTTTGAAAGGGGTTGCCGAGCTTCCAAAAAACTACTAGTTTGCTGAAATCTCAGCAAACATTTTTTCACCAAATCTTGATGATACTTGGTGGTAATGATCAGTTCACTAAGCCCACTTGGCTGCCCAATTTTCACTCTTCTAGGTTCAAGCGTTCGTTTCCAGTAACAGTTTGAATTTTTAGGTTTCACTCTGTTTTCTGCTATATAGATAGATGTGTTTGAAACTCTAAATCAAACACGGTTTGTGCTAGCTCCGTAAAACTTGACAAAATGAAGTAGTTCTAAGTTATATCTCTATGGTTTGTTTCCTCTTGAAGTACCCCATTCAGAGAGTGGCAAAGAACACTTTCCTTTGAAAGTGGTTGCCAAGCTTCCAAAAAACTACTAGTTTGCCGAAATCTCAGCAACCATTTTTTCACCAAATCTTGATGATACTTGGTGGTAATGATCAGTTCACTAAGCCCACTTGGCTGCCCAACTTTCACTCTTCTAGGTTCAAGCGTTCGTTTCCAGTAACACTTTGAATTTTTAGGTTTCACTCTGTTTTCTGCTATATAGATAGATGTGTTTGAAACTCTAAATCAAACACGGTTTGTGCTAGCTCCTTGAAACTTGACCAAATGAAGTAGTTCTAAGTTCTATCTCTATGGTTTGTTTCCTCCTGAAGTACCCCATGCAGAGACTGGCGAAAAACACTTTCATTTTAAAGGAGTTGCCAAGCTTCCAAAAAACTACTAGTTTGCTGAAATCTCAGCAAACATTTTTTCACCATATCTTGATGATACTTGGTGGTAATGATCAGTTCACTAAGCCCACTTGGCTGCCCAATTTTCACTCTTCTAGGTTCAAGCGTTCGTTTCCAGTAACAGTTTGAATTTTTAGGTTTCACTCTGTTTTCTGCTATATAGATAGATGTGTTTGAAACTCTAAATCAAACACGGTTTGTGCTAGCTCCGTAAAACTTGACAAAATGAAGTAGTTCTAAGTTATATCTCTATGGTTTGTTTCCTCTTGAAGTACCCCATTCAGAGAGTGGCAAAGAACACTTTCCTTTGAAAGTGGTTGCCAAGCTTCCAAAAAACTACTAGTTTGCCGAAATCTCAGCAACCATTTTTTCACCAAATCTTGATGATACTTGGTGGTAATGATCAGTTCACTAAGCCCACTTGGCTGCCCAACTTTCACTCTTCTAGGTTCAAGCGTTCGTTTCCAGTAACACTTTGAATTTTTAGGTTTCACTCTGTTTTCTGCTATATAGATAGATGTGTTTGAAACTCTAAATCAAACACGGTTTGTGCTAGCTCCTTGAAACTTGACCAAATGAAGTAGTTCTAAGTTCTATCTCTATGGTTTGTTTCCTCCTGAAGTACCCCATGCAGAGACTGGCGAAAAACACTTTCATTTTAAAGGGGTTGCCAAGCTTCCAAAAAACTACTAGTTTGCTGAAATCTCAGCAAACATTTTTTCACCATATCTTGATGATACTTGGTGGTAATGATCAGTTCACTAATCCCACTTGGCTGCCCAACTTTCAATCTTCTAGGTTCAAGCGTTCGTTTCCAGTAACAGTTTGAATTTTTAGGTTTCACTCTGTTTTCTGCTATATAGATAGATGTGTTTGAAACTCTAAATCAAACACGGTTTGTGCTAGCTCCTTGAAACTTGACCAAATGAAGTAGTTCTAAGTTCTATCTCTATGGTTTGTTTCCTCTTGAAGTACCCAATGCAGAGACTGGCGAAGAACACTTTCGTTTGAAAGGGGTTGCCGAGCTTCCAAAAAACTACTAGTTTGCTGAAATCTCAGCAAACATTTTTTCACCAAATCTTGATGATACTTGGTGGTAATGATCAGTTCACTTATCCCACTTGGCTGCCCAACTTTCAATCTTCTAGGTTCAAGCGTTCGTTTCCAGTAACAGTTTGAATTTTTAGGTTTCACTCTGTTTTCTGCTATATAGATAGATGTGTTTGAAACTCTAAATCAAACACGGTTTGTGCTAGCTCCGTGAAACTTGACAAAATGAAGTAGTTCTAAGTTCTATCTCTATGGTTTGTTTCCTCTTGAAGTACCCCATGCAGAGACTGGCAAAGAACACTTTCGTTTGAAAGGGGTTGCCAAGCTTCCAAAAAACTACTAGTTTGCTGAAATCTCAGCAACCATTTTTTCACCAAATCTTGATGATACTTGGTGGTAATGATCAGTTCACTAAGCCCACTTGGCTGCCCAATTCTCACTCTTCTATGTTCAAGCGTTCGTTTCCAGTAACAGTTTGAATTTTTAGGTTTCACTCTGTTTTCTGCTATATAGATAGATGTGTTTGAAACTCTAAATCAAACACGGTTTGTGCTAGCTCCGTAAAACTTGACAAAATGAAGTAGTTCTAAGTTATATCTCTATGGTTTGTTTCCTCTTGAAGTACCCCATTCAGAGAGTGGCAAAGAACACTTTCCTTTGAAAGTGGTTGCCAAGCTTCCAAAAAACTACTAGTTTGCCGAAATCTCAGCAACCATTTTTTCACCAAATCTTGATGATACTTGGTGGTAATGATCAGTTCACTAAGCCCACTTGGCTGCCCAACTTTCACTCTTCTAGGTTCAAGCGTTCGTTTCCAGTAACACTTTGAATTTTTAGGTTTCACTCTGTTTTCTGCTATATAGATAGATGTGTTTGAAACTCTAAATCAAACACGGTTTGTGCTAGCTCCTTGAAACTTGACCAAATGAAGTAGTTCTAAGTTCTATCTCTATGGTTTGTTTCCTCCTGAAGTACCCCATGCAGAGACTGGCGAAAAACACTTTCGTTTTAAAGGGGTTGCCAAGCTTCCAAAAAACTACTAGTTTGCTGAAATCTCAGCAAACATTTTTTCACCAAATCTTGATGATACTTGGTGGTAATGATCAGTTCACTAATCCCACTTGGCTGCCCAACTTTCAATCTTCTAGGTTCAAGCGTTCGTTTCCAGTAACAGTTTGAATTTTTAGGTTTCACTCTGTTTTCTGCTATATAGATAGATGTGTTTGAAACTCTAAATCAAACATGGTTTGTGCTAGCTCCTTGAAACTTGACAAAATGAAGTAGTTCTAAGTTCTATCTCTATGGTTTGTTTCCTCTTGAAGTACCCCATGCAGAGACTGGCGAAGAACACTTTCGTTTGAAAGGGGTTGCCGAGCTTCCAAAAAACTACTAGTTTGCTGAAATCTCAGCAAACATTTTTTCACCAAATCTTGATGATACTTGGTGGTAATGATCAGTTCACTAAGCCCACTTGGCTGCCCAATTTTCACTCTTCTAGGTTCAAGCGTTCGTTTCCAGTAACACTTTGAATTTTTAGGTTTCACTCTGTTTTCTGCTATATAGATAGATGTCTTTGAAACTCTAAATCAAAAAGGGTTTGTGCTAGCTCCTTGAAACTTGACCAAATGAAGTAGTTCTAAGTTCTATCTCTATGGTTTGTTTCCTCCTGAAGTACCCCATGCAGAGACTGGCAAAGAACACTTTCGTTTGAAAGGGGTTGCCAAGCTTCCAAAAAACTACTAGTTTGCTGAAATCTCAGCAACCATTTTTTCACCAAATCTTGATGATACTTGGTGGTAATGATCAGTTCACTAATCCCACTTGGCTGCCCAACTTTCAATCTTCTAGGTTCAAGCGTTCGTTTCCAGTAACAGTTTGAATTTTTAGGTTTCACTCTGTTTCCTGCTATATAGATAGATGTGTTTGAAACTCTAAATCAAACACGGTTTTTGCTAGCTCCTTGAAACTTGACCAAATGAAGTAGTTCTAAGTTCTATCTCTATGGTTTGTTTCCTCCTGAAGTACCCCATGCAGAGACTGGCGAAAAACACTTTCGTTTTAAAGGGGTTGCCAAGCTTCCAAAAAACTACTAGTTTGCTGAAATCTCAGCAAACATTTTTTCACCAAATCTTGATGATCCTTGGTGGTAATGATCAGTTCACTAATCCCACTTGGCTGCCCAACTTTCAATCTTCTAGGTTCAAGCGTTCGTTTCCAGTAACAGTTTGAATTTTTAGGTTTCACTCTGTTTTCTGCTATATAGATAGATGTGTTTGAAACTCTAAATCAAACACGGTTTGTGCTAGCTCCTTGAAACTTGACCAAATGAAGTAGTTCTAAGTTCTATCTCTATGGTTTGTTTCCTCTTGAAGTACCCAATGCAGAGACTGGCGAAGAACACTTTCGTTTGAAAGGGGTTGCCGAGCTTCCAAAAAACTACTAGTTTGCTGAAATCTCAGCAAACATTTTTTCACCAAATCTTGATGATACTTGGTGGTAATGATCAGTTCACTTATCCCACTTGGCTGCCCAACTTTCAATCTTCTAGGTTCAAGCGTTCGTTTCCAGTAACAGTTTGAATTTTTAGGTTTCACTCTGTTTTCTGCTATATAGATAGATGTGTTTGAAACTCTAAATCAAACACGGTTTGTGCTAGCTCCGTGAAACTTGACAAAATGAAGTAGTTCTAAGTTCTATCTCTATGGTTTGTTTCCTCTTGAAGTACCCCATGCAGAGACTGGCAAAGAACACTTTCGTTTGAAAGGGGTTGCCAAGCTTCCAAAAAACTACTAGTTTGCTGAAATCTCAGCAACCATTTTTTCACCAAATCTTGATGATACTTGGTGGTAATGATCAGTTCACTAAGCCCACTTGGCTGCCCAATTTTCACTCTTCTAGGTTCAAGCGTTCGTTTCCAGTAACAGTTTGAATTTTTAGGTTTCACTCTGTTTTCTGCTATATAGATAGATGTGTTTGAAACTCTAAATCAAACACGGTTTGTGCTAGCTCCGTAAAACTTGACAAAATGAAGTAGTTCTAAGTTATATCTCTATGGTTTGTTTCCTCTTGAAGTACCCCATTCAGAGAGTGGCAAAGAACACTTTCCTTTGAAAGTGGTTGCCAAGCTTCCAAAAAACTACTAGTTTGCCGAAATCTCAGCAACCATTTTTTCACCAAATCTTGATGATACTTGGTGGTAATGATCAGTTCACTAAGCCCACTTGGCTGCCCAACTTTCACTCTTCTAGGTTCAAGCGTTCGTTTCCAGTAACACTTTGAATTTTTAGGTTTCACTCTGTTTTCTGCTATATAGATAGATGTGTTTGAAACTCTAAATCAAACACGGTTTGTGCTAGCTCCTTGAAACTTGACCAAATGAAGTAGTTCTAAGTTCTATCTCTATGGTTTGTTTCCTCCTGAAGTACCCCATGCAGAGACTGGCGAAAAACACTTTCATTTTAAAGGAGTTGCCAAGCTTCCAAAAAACTACTAGTTTGCTGAAATCTCAGCAAACATTTTTTCACCATATCTTGATGATACTTGGTGGTAATGATCAGTTCACTAAGCCCACTTGGCTGCCCAATTTTCACTCTTCTAGGTTCAAGCGTTCGTTTCCAGTAACAGTTTGAATTTTTAGGTTTCACTCTGTTTTCTGCTATATAGATAGATGTGTTTGAAACTCTAAATCAAACACGGTTTGTGCTAGCTCCGTAAAACTTGACAAAATGAAGTAGTTCTAAGTTATATCTCTATGGTTTGTTTCCTCTTGAAGTACCCCATTCAGAGAGTGGCAAAGAACACTTTCCTTTGAAAGTGGTTGCCAAGCTTCCAAAAAACTACTAGTTTGCCGAAATCTCAGCAACCATTTTTTCACCAAATCTTGATGATACTTGGTGGTAATGATCAGTTCACTAAGCCCACTTGGCTGCCCAACTTTCACTCTTCTAGGTTCAAGCGTTCGTTTCCAGTAACACTTTGAATTTTTAGGTTTCACTCTGTTTTCTGCTATATAGATAGATGTGTTTGAAACTCTAAATCAAACACGGTTTGTGCTAGCTCCTTGAAACTTGACCAAATGTAGTAGTTCTAAGTTCTATCTCTATGGTTTGTTTCCTCCTGAAGTACCCCATGCAGAGACTGGCGAAAAACACTTTCATTTTAAAGGGGTTGCCAAGCTTCCAAAAAACTACTAGTTTGCTGAAATCTCAGCAAACATTTTTTCACCATATCTTGATGATCCTTGGTGGTAATGATCAGTTCACTAATCCCACTTGGCTGCCCAACTTTCAATCTTCTAGGTTCAAGCGTTCGTTTCCAGTAACAGTTTGAATTTTTAGGTTTCACTCTGTTTTCTGCTATATAGATAGATGTGTTTGAAACTCTAAATCAAACACGGTTTGTGCTAGCTCCTTGAAACTTGACCAAATGAAGTAGTTCTAAGTTCTATCTCTATGGTTTGTTTCCTCTTGAAGTACCCAATGCAGAGACTGGCGAAGAACACTTTCGTTTGAAAGGGGTTGCCGAGCTTCCAAAAAACTACTAGTTTGCTGAAATCTCAGCAAACATTTTTTCACCAAATCTTGATGATACTTGGTGGTAATGATCAGTTCACTTATCCCACTTGGCTGCCCAACTTTCAATCTTCTAGGTTCAAGCGTTCGTTTCCAGTAACAGTTTGAATTTTTAGGTTTCACTCTGTTTTCTGCTATATAGATAGATGTGTTTGAAACTCTAAATCAAACACGGTTTGTGCTAGCTCCGTAAAACTTGACAAAATGAAGTAGTTCTAAGTTCTATCTCTATGGTTTGTTTCCTCCTGAAGTACCCCATGCAGAGACTGGCGAAAAACACTTTCATTTTAAAGGGGTTGCCAAGCTTCCAAAAAACTACTAGTTTGCTGAAATCTCAGCAAACATTTTTTCACCATATCTTGATGATACTTGGTGGTAATGATCAGTTCACTAATCCCACTTGGCTGCCCAACTTTCAATCTTCTAGGTTCAAGCGTTCGTTTCCAGTAACAGTTTGAATTTTTAGGTTTCACTCTGTTTTCTGCTATATAGATAGATGTGTTTGAAACTCTAAATCAAACACGGTTTGTGCTAGCTCCTTGAAACTTGACCAAATGAAGTAGTTCTAAGTTCTATCTCTATGGTTTGTTTCCTCTTGAAGTACCCAATGCAGAGACTGGCGAAGAACACTTTCGTTTGAAAGGGGTTGCCGAGCTTCCAAAAAACTACTAGTTTGCTGAAATCTCAGCAAACATTTTTTCACCAAATCTTGATGATACTTGGTGGTAATGATCAGTTCACTTATCCCACTTGGCTGCCCAACTTTCAATCTTCTAGGTTCAAGCGTTCGTTTCCAGTAACAGTTTGAATTTTTAGGTTTCACTCTGTTTTCTGCTATATAGATAGATGTGTTTGAAACTCTAAATCAAACACGGTTTGTGCTAGCTCCGTGAAACTTGACAAAATGAAGTAGTTCTAAGTTCTATCTCTATGGTTTGTTTCCTCTTGAAGTACCCCATGCAGAGACTGGCAAAGAACACTTTCGTTTGAAAGGGGTTGCCAAGCTTCCAAAAAACTACTAGTTTGCTGAAATCTCAGCAACCATTTTTTCACCAAATCTTGATGATACTTGGTGGTAATGATCAGTTCACTAAGCCCACTTGGCTGCCCAACTTTCACTCTTCTAGGTTCAAGCGTTCGTTTCCAGTAACACTTTGAATTTTTAGGTTTCACTCTGTTTTCTGCTATATAGATAGATGTGTTTGAAACTCTAAATCAAACACGGTTTGTGTTAGCTCCTTGAAACTTGACCAAATGAAGTAGTTCTAAGTTCTATCTCTATGGTTTGTTTCCTCCTGAAGTACCCCATGCAGAGACTGGCGAAAAACACTTTCGTTTTAAAGGGGTTGCCAAGCTTCCAAAAAACTACTAGTTTGCCGAAATCTCAGCAAACATTTTTTCACCAAATCTTGATGATACTTGGTGGTAATGATCAGTTCACTAATCCCACTTGGCTGCCCAACTTTCACTCTTCTAGGTTCAAGCGTTCGTTTCCAGTAACACTTTGAATTTTTAGGTTTCACTCTGTTTTCTGCTATATAGATAGATGTGTTTGAAACTCTAAATCAAACACGGTTTGTGCTAGCTCCGTGACACTTGACAAAATGAAGTAGTTCTAAGTTCTATCTCTATGGTTTGTTTCCTCTTGAAGTACCCCATGCAGAGACTGGCAAAGAACACTTTCGTTTGAAAGGGGTTGCCAAGCTTCCAAAAAACTACTAGTTTGCTGAAATCTCAGCAACCATTTTTTCACCAAATCTTGATGATACTTGGTGGTAATGATCAGTTCACTAATCCCACTTGGCTGCCCAACTTTCAATCTTCTAGGTTCAAGCGTTCGTTTCCAGTAACAGTTTGAATTTTTAGGTTTCACTCTGTTTTCTGCTATATAGATAGATGTGTTTGAAACTCTAAATCAAACACGGTTTTTGCTAGCTCCTTGAAACTTGACCAAATGAATTAGTTCTAAGTTCTATCTCTATGGTTTGTTTCCTCTTGAAGTACCCAATGCAGAGACTGGCGAAGAACACTTTCGTTTGAAAGGGGTTGCCGAGCTTCCAAAAAACTACTAGTTTGCTGAAATCTCAGCAAACATTTTTTCACCAAATCTTGATGATACTTGGTGGTAATGATCAGTTCACTTATCCCACTTGGCTGCCCAACTTTCAATCTTCTAGGTTCAAGCGTTCGTTTCCAGTAACAGTTTGAATTTTTAGGTTTCACTCTGTTTTCTGCTATATAGATAGATGTGTTTGAAACTCTAAATCAAACACGGTTTGTGCTAGCTCCGTGAAACTTGACAAAATGAAGTAGTTCTAAGTTCTATCTCTATGGTTTGATTCCTCTTGAAGTACCCCATGCAGAGACTGGCAAAGAACACTTTCGTTTGAAAGGGGTTGCCAAGCTTCCAAAAAACTACTAGTTTGCTGAAATCTCAGCAACCATTTTTTCACCAAATCTTGATGATACTTGGTGGTAATGATCAGTTCACTAAGCCCACTTGGCTGCCCAATTTTCACTCTTCTAGGTTCAAGCGTTCGTTTCCAGTAACAGTTTGAATTTTTAGGTTTCACTCTGTTTTCTGCTATATAGATAGATGTGTTTGAAACTCTAAATCAAACACGGTTTGTGCTAGCTCCGTAAAACTTGACAAAATGAAGTAGTTCTAAGTTCTATCTCTATGGTTTGTTTCCTCTTGAAGTACCCCATTCAGAGAGTGGCAAAGAACACTTTCCTTTGAAAGTGGTTGCCAAGCTTCCAAAAAACTACTAGTTTGCCGAAATCTCAGCAACCATTTTTTCACCAAATCTTGATGATACTTGGTGGTAATGATCAGTTCACTAAGCCCACTTGGCTGCCCAACTTTCACTCTTCTAGGTTCAAGCGTTCGTTTCCAGTAACACTTTGAATTTTTAGGTTTCACTCTGTTTTCTGCTATATAGATAGATGTGTTTGAAACTCTAAATCAAACACGGTTTGTGCTAGCTCCTTGAAACTTGACCAAATGAAGTAGTTCTAAGTTCTATCTCTATGGTTTGTTTCCTCCTGAAGTACCCCATGCAGAGACTGGCGAAAAACACTTTCATTTTAAAGGGGTTGCCAAGCTTCCAAAAAACTACTAGTTTGCTGAAATCTCAGCAAACATTTTTTCACCATATCTTGATGATACTTGGTGGTAATGATCAGTTCACTAAGCCCACTTGGCTGCCCAATTTTCACTCTTCTAGGTTCAAGCGTTCGTTTCCAGTAAACACTTTGAATTTTTAGGTTTCACTCTGTTTTCTGCTATATAGAGAGATGTGTTTGAAACTCTAAATCAAAGACGGTTTGTGCTAGCTCCGTGAAACTTGACCAAATGAAGTAGTTCTAAGTTCTATCTCTATGGTTTGTTTCCTCTTGAAGTACCCTATGCAGAGACTGGCAAAGAACACTTTCGTTTGAAAGGGGTTGCCAAGCTTCCAAAAAACTACTAGTTTGCTGAAATCTCAGCAAACATTTTTTCACCAAATCTTGATGATACTTGGTGGTAATGATCAGTTCACTAATCCCACTTGGCTGCCCAACTTTCAATCTTCTAGGTTCAAGCGTTCGTTTCCAGTAACAGTTTGAATTTTTAGGTTTCACTCTGTTTCCTGCTATATAGATAGATGTGTTTGAAACTCTAAATCAAACACGGTTTTTGCTAGCTCCTTGAAACTTGACCAAATGAAGTAGTTCTAAGTTCTATGTCTATGGTTTGTTTCCTCCTGAAGTACCCCATGCAGAGACTGGCGAAAAACACTTTCGTTTTAAAGGGGTTGCCAAGCTTCCAAAAAACTACTAGTTTGCTGAAATCTCAGCAAACATTTTTTCACCAAATCTTGATGATCCTTGGTGGTAATGATCAGTTCACTAATCCCACTTGGCTGCCCAACTTTCAATCTTCTAGGTTCAAGCGTTCGTTTCCAGTAACAGTTTGAATTTTTAGGTTTCACTCTGTTTTCTGCTATATAGATAGATGTGTTTGAAACTCTAAATCAAACACGGTTTGTGCTAGCTCCTTGAAACTTGACCAAATGAAGTAGTTCTAAGTTCTATCTCTATGGTTTGTTTCCTCTTGAAGTACCCAATGCAGAGACTGGCGAAGAACACTTTCGTTTGAAAGGGGTTGCCGAGCTTCCAAAAAACTACTAGTTTGCTGAAATCTCAGCAAACATTTTTCACCAAATCTTGATGATCCTTGGTGGTAATGATCAGTTCACTAATCCCACTTGGCTGCCCAACTTTCAATCTTCTAGGTTCAAGCGTTCGTTTCCAGTAACAGTTTGAATTTTTAGGTTTCACTCTGTTTTCTGCTATATAGATAGATGTGTTTGAAACTCTAAATCAAACACGGTTTGTGCTAGCTCCTTGAAACTTGACCAAATGAAGTAGTTCTAAGTTCTAGCTCTATGGTTTGTTTCCTCTTGAAGTACCCAATGCAGAGACTGGCGAAGAACACTTTCGTTTGAAAGGGGTTGCCGAGCTTCCAAAAAACTACTAGTTTGCTGAAATCTCAGCAAACATTTTTTCACCAAATCTTGATGATACTTGGTGGTAATGATCAGTTCACTAAGCCCACTTGGCTGCCCAATTTTCACTCTTCTAGGTTCAAGCGTTCGTTTCCAGTAACAGTTTGAATTTTTAGGTTTCACTCTGTTTTCTGCTATATAGATAGATGTGTTTGAAACTCTAAATCAAACACGGTTTGTGCTAGCTCCGTAAAACTTGACAAAATGAAGTAGTTCTAAGTTATATCTCTATGGTTTGTTTCCTCTTGAAGTACCCCATTCAGAGAGTGGCAAAGAACACTTTCCTTTGAAAGTGGTTGCCAAGCTTCCAAAAAACTACTAGTTTGCCGAAATCTCAGCAACCATTTTTTCACCAAATCTTGATGATACTTGGTGGTAATGATCAGTTCACTAAGCCCACTTGGCTGCCCAACTTTCACTCTTCTAGGTTCAAGCGTTCGTTTCCAGTAACACTTTGAATTTTTAGGTTTCACTCTGTTTTCTGCTATATAGATAGATGTGTTTGAAACTCTAAATCAAACACGGTTTGTGCTAGCTCCTTGAAACTTGACCAAATGAAGTAGTTCTAAGTTCTATCTCTATGGTTTGTTTCCTCCTGAAGTACCCCATGCAGAGACTGGCGAAAAACACTTTCATTTTAAAGGAGTTGCCAAGCTTCCAAAAAACTACTAGTTTGCTGAAATCTCAGCAAACATTTTTTCACCATATCTTGATGATACTTGGTGGTAATGATCAGTTCACTAAGCCCACTTGGCTGCCCAATTTTCACTCTTCTAGGTTCAAGCGTTCGTTTCCAGTAACAGTTTGAATTTTTAGGTTTCACTCTGTTTTCTGCTATATAGATAGATGTGTTTGAAACTCTAAATCAAACACGGTTTGTGCTAGCTCCGTAAAACTTGACAAAATGAAGTAGTTCTAAGTTATATCTCTATGGTTTGTTTCCTCTTGAAGTACCCCATTCAGAGAGTGGCAAAGAACACTTTCCTTTGAAAGTGGTTGCCAAGCTTCCAAAAAACTACTAGTTTGCCGAAATCTCAGCAACCATTTTTTCACCAAATCTTGATGATACTTGGTGGTAATGATCAGTTCACTAAGCCCACTTGGCTGCCCAACTTTCACTCTTCTAGGTTCAAGCGT
>NW_027510493.1:0-33476 GCF_048772815.1 Callospermophilus lateralis | reverse complement strand
CAGTCTGTGCTGAAGGCTACATCAAGAGGAAACAAACCTTAGGGATAGAATGTAGAACTACGTTATTGTGTCAAGTTTCAAGAAGCTAGCCCAAACCGTGTATGATTTAGAGTTTGAACTACATTTGTCAATATAGAAGAAAACAGTGAAACCTAAAAATTCAAACTGTTACTGCAAACGAATGCTTCAAAGTAGGAGAATGAAACTTGAGCATCCAAGTGGGATTGGTGTACTGATCATTACTTGAAAGTATCATGAAGATTGGATGCAAAAATATATGTTGAGATTTCAGAAGACTCTAGTTTTTGGACGTTTGGCAACCCCTTTCAATAAAAGTGTTATTCGCCAGTAACTGCATTAGGCTACATCAAGAGGAAACAAACCTTACAGATAGAACGTAGAACTACAGTATTTTGTCAAGTTTCAAGAAGCTAGCACAAACCGTGTTTGATTTAGAGTTCGAACTGCATCTGTCAATATAGGACAAAACAGAGTGAAACCTAAAAATTCAAACTGTTCCTGCAAACGAATGCTTCAACCTAGGAGAACGAAACTTGGGCATCCAAGTTTGATTGGTGCACTGCTCATTACTTGAAAGTATCATGAAGGTCGGAAGAAAAAATATATGATGAGATTTCAGGAGACTGTAGTTTTTTGGCAGCCTAACAACGCCTTTCATTGAATGTGTTATTCGCCAGTCTCTGCTTAAGGGTACATCAAAAGGAAACAAACCTTAGGGATAGAACGTAGAACTACTTTATTGTGTCATGTTTCAAGTAGCTAGCACAAACCGTGTTTGATTTAAAGTTCTAACTGCATCTGTCAATATAGGAGAAAACAGAGTGAAACCTAAAAATTCAAACTGTTCCTGCAAACGAATGCTTCAAATAGAAGAACAAAACTTGGGCATCCAAGTGGGAATGGTGTACTGATCATTACTTGAATGTATCATGAAGATTGGATGAAAAAATATATGTTGAGATTTCAGGAGACTCTAGTTTTTTTTTGAAAGTTTGGCAACCCCTTTCAATATAAGTGTATTCGCCAGTCCCTGCATTAGGCTACATCAAGAGGAAACAAACCTTAGAGATAGAACCTAGAACTACTTTATTGTGTCAAGTTTCAAGAAGCTAGGACAAACCGTGTTTGATTTAGAGTTCTAGCTGCATCTGTCAATATAGGAGAAAACAGAGTGAAACCTAGAAATTCAAACTGTTACTGCAAACGAATGCATCAACCTAGGAGAACGAAACTTGGGCATCCAAGTTTGATTGGTGTACTGCTCATTACTTGAAAGTATCATTAAGGTCGGAAAAAATATGTGTTGAGATTTCAGGAGACTCTAGTTTTTTGGCAGCCTAACAACGCCTTTCATTGAAAGTGTTATTCGCCAGTCTGTGCTGAAGGCTACATCAAGAGGAAACAAACCTTAGGGATAGAATGTAGAACTACTTTATTGTGTCAAGTTTCAAGAAGCTAGCCAAACCGTGTATGATTTAGAGTTTGAACTACATTTGTCAATATAGGAGAAAGCAGAATGAAACCTAAAAATTCAAACTGTTACTGCAAACGAATGCTTCATCGTAGGAGAAGGAAACTTGAGCATCCAAGTGGGATTGGTGTACTGGTCATTACTCGAAAGTATCATGAAGATTGGATAAAAAAAATATATGTTGAGATTTCAGAAGACTCTAGTTTTGGGAAGTTTGGAAACCCCTTTCAATAAAAGTGTTATTCGCCAGTCCCTGCATTAGGCTACATCAAGAGGAAACAAACCTTAGAGATAGAACGTAGAACTACAGTATTTTGTCAAGTTTCAAGAAGCTAGCACAAACCGTGTTTGATTTAGAGTTCGAACTGCATCTGTCAATATAGGACAAAACAGAGTGAAACCTAAAATTCAAACTGTTCCTGCAAACGAATGCTTCAACCTAGGAGAACGAAACTTGGGCATCCAAGTTTGATTGGTGCACTGCTCATTACTTGAAAGTATCATGAAGGTCGGAAGAAAAAATATATGATGAGATTTCAGGAGACTGTAGTTTTTGGCAGCCTAACAATGCCTTTCATTGAATGTGTTATTCGCCAGTCTCTGCTTAAGGCTACATCAAGAGGAAACAAACCTTAGGGATAGAATGTAGAACTACTTTATTGTGTCATGTTTCAAGTAGCTAGCACAAACCGTGTTTGATTTAAAGTTCTAACTGCATCTGTCAATATAGGAGAAAACAGAGTGAAACCTAAAAATCCAAACTGTTCCTGCAAACGAATGCTTCAACCTAGAAGAACATAACTTGGGCAACCAAGTGGGAATGGTGTACTGATCATTACTTGAATGTATCATGAAGATTGGATGAAAAAATATATGTTGAGATTTCAGGAGACTCTAGTTTTTTTTTTGAAAGTTTGGCAACCCCTTTCAATATAAGTGTATTCGCCAGTCCCTGCATTAGGCTACATCAAGAGGAAACAAACCTTAGAGATAGAACGTAGAACTACTTTATTGTGTCAAGTTTCAAGAAGCTAGCACAAACCGTGTTTGATTTAGAGTTCTAGCTGCATCTGTCAATATAGGAGAAAACAGCGTGAAACCTAGAAATTCAAACTGTTAATGCAAACGAATGCATCAACCTAGGAGAACGAAACTTGGGCATCCAAGTTTGATTGGTGTACTGCTCATTACTTGAAAGTATCATTAAGGTCGGAAAAAAATATGTGTTGGGATTTCAGGAGACTATAGTTTTTTGGCAGCCTAACAACGCCTTTCATTGAAAGTGTTATTCGCCAGTCTGTGCTGAAGGCTACATCAAGAGGAAACAAACCTTAGGGATAGAATGTAGAACTACTTTATTGTGTCAAGTTTCAAGAAGCTAGCCCAAACCGTGTATGATTTAGAGTTTGAACTACATTTGTCAATATAGGAGAAAGAAGAATGAAACCTAAAAATTCAAACTGTTACTGCAAACGAATGCTTCAACGTAGGAGAATGAAACTTGAGCATCCAAGTGGGATTGGTGTACTGATCATTACTCGAAAGTATCATGAAGATTGGATAAAAAAATATATGTTGAGATTTCAGAAGACTCTAGTTTTGGGAAGTTTGGCAACCCCTTTCAATAAAAGTGTTATTCGCCAGTCCCTGCATTAGGCTACATCAAGAGGAAACAAACCTAAGAGATAGAACGTAGAACTACAGTATTTTGTCAAGTTTCAAGAAGCTAGCACAAACCGTGTTTGATTTAGAGTTCGAACTGCATCTGTCAATATAGGACAAAACAGAGTGAAACCTAAAATTTCAAACTGTTCCTGCAAACGAATGCTTCAACCTAGGAGAACGAAACTTGGGCATCCAAGTTTGATTGGTGCACTGCTCATTACTTGAAAGTATCATGAAGGTCGGAAGAAAAAATATATGATGAGATTTCAGGAGACTGTAGTTTTTTGGCAGCCTAACAACGCCTTTCATTGAATGTGTTATTCGCCAGTCTCTGCTTAAGGGTACATCAAGAGGAAACAAACCTTAGGGATAGAACGTAGAACTACTTTATTGTGTCATGTTTCAAGTAGCTAGCACAAACCGTGTTTGATTTAAAGTTCTAACTGCATCTGTCAATATAGGGGAAAACAGAGTGAAACCTAAAACTTCAAACTGTTCCTGCAAACGAATGCTTCAACCTAGAAGAACAAAACTTGGGCATCCAAGTGGGAATGGTGTACTGATCATTACTTGAATGTGTCATGAAGATTGGATGAAAAAATATATGTTGAGATTTCAGGAGACTCTAGTTTTTTGAAAGTTTGGCAACCCCTTTCAATATAAGTGTTATTCGCCAGTCCCTGCATTAGGCTACATCAAGAGGAAACAAACCTTAGAGATAGAACGTAGAACTACTTTATTGTGTCAAGTTTCAAGAAGCTAGCACAAACCGTGTTTGATTTAGAGTTCTAGCTGCATCTGTCAATATAGGAGAAAACAGAGTGAAACCTAGAAATTCAAACTGTTAATGCAAACGAATGCATCAACCTAGGAGAACGAAAGTTGGGCATCCAAGTTTGATTGGTGTACTGCTCATTACTTGAAAGTATTATTAAGGTCAGAAAAAAATATGTGTTGAGATTTCAGGAGACTCTAGTTTTTTGGCAGCCTAACAACGCCTTTCATTGAAAGTGTTATTCGCCAGTCTGTGCTGAAGGCTACATCAAGAGGAAACAAACCTTAGGGATAGAATGTAGAACTACTTTATTGTGTCAAGTTTCAAGAAGCTAGCCCAAACCGTGTATGATTTAGAGTTTGAACTACATTTGTCAATATAGGAGAAAGAAGAATGAAACCTAAAAATTCAAACTGTTACTGCAAACGAATGCTTCAACGTAGGAGAATGAAACTTGAGCATCCAAGTGGGATTGGTGTACTGATCATTACTCGAAAGTATCATGAAGATTGGATAAAAAAATATATGTTGAGATTTCAGAAGACTCTAGTTTTGGGAAGTTTGGCAACCCCTTTCAATAAAAGTGTTATTCGCCAGTCCCTGCATTAGGCTACATCAAGAGGAAACAAACCTAAGAGATAGAACGTAGAACTACAGTATTTTGTCAAGTTTCAAGAAGCTAGCACAAACCGTGTTTGATTTAGAGTTCGAACTGCATCTGTCAATATAGGACAAAACAGAGTGAAACCTAAAATTTCAAACTGTTCCTGCAAACGAATGCTTCAACCTAGGAGAACGAAACTTGGGCATCCAAGTTTGATTGGTGCACTGCTCATTACTTGAAAGTATCATGAAGGTCGGAAGAAAAAATATATGATGAGATTTCAGGAGACTGTAGTTTTTTGGCAGCCTAACAACGCCTTTCATTGAATGTGTTATTCGCCAGTCTCTGCTTAAGGCTACATCAAGAGGAAACAAACCTTAGGGATAGAACGTAGAACTACTTTATTGTGTCATGTTTCAAGTAGCTAGCACAAACCGTGTTTGATTTAAAGTTCTAACTGCATCTGTCAATATAGGGGAAAACAGAGTGAAACCTAAAACTTCAAACTGTTCCTGCAAACGAATGCTTCAACCTAGAAGAACAAAACTTGGGCATCCAAGTGGGAATGGTGTACTGATCATTACTTGAATGTGTCATGAAGATTGGATGAAAAAATATATGTTGAGATTTCAGGAGACTCTAGTTTTTTGAAAGTTTGGCAACCCCTTTCAATATAAGTGTTATTCGCCAGTCCCTGCATTAGGCTACATCAAGAGGAAACAAACCTTAGAGATAGAACGTAGAACTACTTTATTGTGTCAAGTTTCAAGAAGCTAGCACAAACCGTGTTTGATTTAGAGTTCTAGCTGCATCTGTCAATATAGGAGAAAACAGAGTGAAACCTAGAAATTCAAACTGTTACTGCAAACGAATGCATCAACCTAGGAGAACGAAACTTGGGCATCCAAGTTTGATTGGTGTACTGCTCATTACTTGAAAGTATCATTAAGGTCGGAAAAAAATATGTGTTGAGATTTCAGGAGACTCTAGTTTTTTGGCAGCCTAACAACGCCTTTCATTGAAAGTGTTATTCGCCAGTCTGTGCTGAAGGCTACATCAAGAGGAAACAAACCTTAGGGATAGAATGTAGAACTACTTTATTGTGTCAAGTTTCAAGAAGCTAGCCCAAACCGTGTATGATTTAGAGTTTGAACTACATTTGTCAATATAGGAGAAAGCAGAATGAAACCTAAAAATTCAAACTGTTACTGCAAACGAATGCTTCAACGTAGGAGAAGGAAACTTGAGCATCCAAGTGGGATTGGTGTACTGATCATTACTCGAAAGTATCATGAAGATTGGATAAAAAAATATATGTTGAGATTTCAGAAGACTCTAGTTTTGGGAAGTTTGGCAACCCCTTTCAATAAAAGTGTTATTCGCCAGTCCCTGCATTAGGCTACATCAAGAGGAAACAAACCTTAGAGATAGAACGTAGAACTACAGTATTTTGTCAAGTTTCAAGAAGCTAGCACAAACCGTGTTTGATTTAGAGTTCGAACTGCATCTGTCAATATAGGACAAAACAGAGTGAAACCTAAAAATTCAAACTGTTCCTGCAAACGAATGCTTCAACCTAGGAGAACGAAACTTGGGCATCCAAGTTTGATTGGTGCACTGCTCATTACTTGAAAGTATCATGAAGGTCGGAAGAAAAAATATATGATGAGATTTCAGGAGACTGTAGTTTTTTGGCAGCCTAACAACGCCTTTCATTGAATGTGTTATTCGCCAGTCTCTGCTTAAGGCTACATCAAGAGGAAACAAACCTTAGGGATAGAACGTAGAACTACTTTATTGTGTCATGTTTCAAGTAGCTAGCACAAACCGTGTTTGATTTAAATTTCTAACTGCATCTGTCAATATAGGAGAAAACAGAGTGAAACCTAAAAATTCAAACTGTTCCTGCAAACGAATGCTTCAACCTAGAAGAACAAAACTTGGGCATCCAAGTGGGAATGGTGTACTGATCATTACTTGAATGTATCATGAAGATTGGATGAAAAAATATATGTTGAGATTTCAGGAGACTCTAGTTTTTTGAAAGATTGGCAACCCCTTTCAATATAAGTGTTATTCGCCAGTCCCTGCATTAGGCTACATCAAGAGGAAACAAACCTTAGAGATAGAACGTAGAACTACTTTATTGTGTCCAGTTTCAAGAAGCTAGCACAAACCGTGTTTGATTTAGAGTTCTAGCTGCATCTGTCAATATAGGAGAAAACAGAGTGAAACCTAGAAATTCAAACTGTTACTGCAAACGAATGCATCAACCTAGGAGAACGAAACTTGGGCATCCAAGTTTGATTGGTGTACTGCTCATTACTTGAAAGTATCATTAAGGTCGGAAAAAAATATGTGTTGAGATTTCAGGAGACTCTAGTTTTTTGGCAGCCTAACAACGCCTTTCATTGAAAGTGTTATTCGCCAGTCTGTGCTGAAGGCTACATCAAGAGGAAACAAACCTTAGGGATAGAATGTAGAACTAATTTATTGTGTCAAGTTTCAAGAAGCTAGCCCAAACCGTGTATGATTTAGAGTTTGAACTATATTTGTCAATATAGAAGAAAACAGTGAAACCTAAAAATTCAAACTGTTACTGCAAACGAATGCTTCAACGTAGGAGAATGAAACTTGAGCATCCAAGTGGGATTGGTGTACTGATAATTAATTGAAAGTATCATGAAGACTGGATGCAAAAATATATGTTGAGATTTCAGAAGACTCTAGTTTTGGGAAGTTTGGCAACCCCTTTCAATAAAAGTGTTATTCGCCAGTCCCTGCATTAGGCTACATCAAGAGGAAACAAACCTTAGAGATAGAACGTAGAACTACAGTATTTTGTCAAGTTTCAAGAAGCTAGCACAAACCGTGTTTGATTTAGAGTTCGAACTGCATCTGTCAATATAGGACAAAACAGAGTGAAACCTAAAAATTCAAACTGTTCCTGCAAACGAATGCTTCAACCTAGGAGAACGAAACTTGGGCATCCAAGTTTGATTGGTGCACTGCTCATTACTTGAAAGTATCATGAAGGTCGGAAGAAAAAATATATGATGAGATTTCAGGAGACTGTAGTTTTTTGGCAGCCTAACAACGCCTTTCATTGAATGTGTTATTCGCCAGTCTCTGCTTAAGGCTACATCAAGAGGAAACAAACCTTAGGGATAGAACGTAGAACTACTTTATTGTGTCATGTTTCAAGTAGCTAGCACAAACCGTGTTTGATTTAAATTTCTAACTGCATCTGTCAATATAGGAGAAAACAGAGTGAAACCTAAAAATTCAAACTGTTCCTGCAAACGAATGCTTCAACCTAGAAGAACAAAACTTGGGCATCCAAGTGGGAATGGTGTACTGATCATTACTTGAATGTATCATGAAGATTGGATGAAAAAATATATGTTGAGATTTCAGGAGACTCTAGTTTTTTGAAAGATTGGCAACCCCTTTCAATATAAGTGTTATTCGCCAGTCCCTGCATTAGGCTACATCAAGAGGAAACAAACCTTAGAGATAGAACGTAGAACTACTTTATTGTGTCCAGTTTCAAGAAGCTAGCACAAACCGTGTTTGATTTAGAGTTCTAGCTGCATCTGTCAATATAGGAGAAAACAGAGTGAAACCTAGAAATTCAAACTGTTACTGCAAACGAATGCATCAACCTAGGAGAACGAAACTTGGGCATCCAAGTTTGATTGGTGTACTGCTCATTACTTGAAAGTATCATTAAGGTCGGAAAAAAATATGTGTTGAGATTTCAGGAGACTCTAGTTTTTTGGCAGCCTAACAACGCCTTTCATTGAAAGTGTTATTCGCCAGTCTGTGCTGAAGGCTACATCAAGAGGAAACAAACCTTAGGGATAGAATGTAGAACTAATTTATTGTGTCAAGTTTCAAGAAGCTAGCCCAAACCGTGTATGATTTAGAGTTTGAACTATATTTGTCAATATAGAAGAAAACAGTGAAACCTAAAAATTCAAACTGTTACTGCAAACGAATGCTTCAACGTAGGAGAATGAAACTTGAGCATCCAAGTGGGATTGGTGTACTGATAATTAATTGAAAGTATCATGAAGACTGGATGCAAAAATATATGTTGAGATTTCAGAAGACTCTAGTTTTGGGAAGTTTGGCAACCCCTTTCAATAAAAGTGTTATTTTCCAGTCCCTGCATTAGGCTACATCAAGAGGAAACAAACTTTAGAGATAGAACGTAGAACTACAGTATTTTGTCAAGTTTCAAGAAGCTAGCACAAACCGTGTTTGATTTAGAGTTCGAACTGCATCTGTCAATATAGGACAAAACAGAGTGAAACCTAAAAATTCAAACTGTTCCTGCAAACGAATGCTTCAACCTAGGAGAACGAAACTTGGGCATCCAAGTTTGATTGGTGCACTGCTCATTACTTGAAAGTATCATGAAGGTCGGAAAAAAATATGTGTTGAGATTTCAGGAGACTCTAGTTTTTTGGCAGCCTAACAACGCCTTTCATTGAAAGTGTTATTCGCCAGTCTGTGCTGAAGGCTACATCAAGAGGAAACAAACCTTAGGGATAGAATGTAGAACTACTTTATTGTGTCAAGTTTCAAGAAGCTAGCCCAAACCGTGTATGATTTAGAGTTTGAACTATATTTGTCAATATAGAAGAAAACAGTGAAACCTAAAAATTCAAACTGTTACTGCAAACGAATGCTTCAACGTAGGAGAATGAAACTTGAGCATCCAAGTGGGATTGGTGTACTGATCATTACTTGAAAGTATCATGAAGATTGGATGCAAAAATATATGTTGAGATTTCAGAAGACTCTAGTTTTTGGAAGTTTGGCAACCCCTTTCAATAAAAGTGTTATTTTCCAGTCCCTGCATTAGGCTACATCAAGAGGAAACAAACCTTAGAGATAGAACGTAGAACTACAGTATTTTGTCAAGTTTCAAGAAGGTAGCACAAACCGTGTTTGATTTAGAGTTCGAACTGCATCTGTCAATATAGGACAAAACAGAGTGAAACCTAAAAATTCAAAATGTTCCTGCAAACGAATGCTTCAACCTAGGAGAATGAAACTTGGGCATCCAAGTTTGATTGGTGCACTGCTCATTACTTGAAAGTATCATGAAGGTCGGAAGAAAAAATATATGATGAGATTTCAGGAGACTGTAGTTTTTTGGCAGCCTAACAACGCCTTTCATTGAATGTGTTATTCGCCAGTCTCTGCTTAAGGGTACATCAAGAGGAAACAAACCTTATGGATAGAACGTAGAACTACTTTATTGTGTCATGTTTCAAGTAGCTAGCACAAACCGTGTTTGATTTAAAGTTCTAAATGCATCTGTCAATATAGGAGAAAACAGAGTGAAACCTAAAACTTCAAACTGTTCCTGCAAACGAATGCTTCAACCTAGAAGAACAAAACTTGGTCATCCAAGTGGGAATGGTGTACTGATCATTACTTGAATGTATCATGAAGATTGGATGAAAAAATATATGTTGAGATTTCAGGAGACTCTAGTTTTTTGAAAGTTTGGCAACCCCTTTCAATATAAGTGTTATTCGCCAGTCCCTCCATTAGGCTACATCAAGAGGAAACAAACCTTAGAGATAGAACGTAGAACTACTTTATTGTGTCAAGTTTCAAGAAGCTAGCACAAACCGTGTTTGATTTAGAGTTCTAGCTGCATCTGTCAATATAGGAGAAAACAGAGTGAAACCTAAAAATTCAAACTGTTCCTGCAAACGAATGCTTCAACCTAGAAGAACAAAACTTGGGCATCCAAGTGGGAATGGTGTACTGATCCTTAATTGAATGTATCATGAAGATTGGATGAAAAAATATATGTTGAGATTTCAGGAGACTCTAGTTTTTTTGGCAGCCTAACAACGCCTTTCATTGAAAGTGTTATTCGCCAGTCTGTGCTGAAGGCTACATCAAGAGGAAACAAACCTTAGGGATAGAATGTAGAACTACTTTATTGTGTCAAGTTTCAAGAAGCTAGCCCAAACCGTGTATGATTTAGAGTTTGAACTACATTTGTCAATATAGGAGAAAGAAGAATGAAATCTAAAAATTCAAACTGTTACTGCAAACGAATGCTTCAACGTAGGAGAATGAAACTTGAGCTTCCATGTGGGAATGGTGTACTGATCATTACTCGAAAGTATCATGAAGATTGGATAAAAAAAATATATGTTGAGATTTCAGAAGACTCTAGTTTTGGGAAGTTTGGCAACCCCTTTCAATAAAAGTGTTATTCGCCAGTCCCTGCATTAGGCTACATCAAGAGGAAACAAATATAAGAGATAGAACGTAGAACTACAGTATTTTGTCAAGTTTCAAGAAGCTAGCACAAACCGTGTTTGATTTAGAGTTCGAACTGCATCTGTCAATATAGGACAAAACAGAGTGAAACCTAAAAATTCAAACTGTTCCTGCAAACGAATGCTTCAACCTAGGAGAACGAAACTTGGGCATGCAAGTTTGATTGGTGCACTGCTCATTACTTGAAAGTATCATGAAGGTCGGAAGAAAAAATATATGATGAGATTTCAGGAGACTGTAGTTTTTTGGCAGCCTAACAACGCCTTTCATTGAATGTGTTATTCGCCAGTCTCTGCTTAAGGGTACATCAAGAGGAAACAAACCTTAGGGATAGAACGTAGAACTACTTTATTGTGTCATGTTTCAAGTAGCTAGCACAAACCGTGTTTGATTTAAAGTTCTAACTGCATCTGTCAATATAGGAGAAAACAGAGTGAAACCTAAAACTTCAAACTGTTCCTGCAAACGAATGCTTCAACCTAGAAGAACAAAACTTGGGCATCCAAGTGGGAATGGTGTACTGATAATTACTTGAATGTATCATGAAGATTGGATGAAAAAATATATGTTGAGATTTCAGGAGACTCTAGTTTTTTGAAAGTTTGGCAACCCCTTTCAATATAAGTGTTATTCGCCAGTCCCTGCATTAGGCTACATCAAGAGGAAACAAACCTTAGAGATAGAACGTAGAACTACTTTATTGTGTCAAGTTTCAAGAAGCTAGCACAAACCGTGTTTGATTTAGAGTTCTAGCTGCATCTGTCAATATAGGAGAAAACAGAGTGAAACCTAAAAATTCAAACTGTTCCTGCAAACGAATGCTTCAACCTAGAAGAACAAAACTTGGGCATCCAAGTGGGAATGGTGTACTGATCCTTAATTGAATGTATCATGAAGATTGGATGAAAAAATATATGTTGAGATTTCAGGAGACTCTAGTTTTTTGAAAGTTTGGCAACCGCTTTCAATATAAGTGTTATTCGCCAGTCCCTGCATTAGGCTACATCAAGAGGAAACAAACCTTAGAGATAGAACGTAGAACTACTTTATTGTGTCAAGTTTCAAGAAGCTAGCACAAACCGTGTTTGATTTAGAGTTCTAGCTGCATCTGTCAATATAGGAGAAAACAGAGTGAAACCTAGAAATTCAAACTGTAACTGCAAACGAATGCATCAACCTAGGAGAACGAAACTTGGGCATCCAAGTTTGATTGGTGTACTGCTCATTACTTGAAAGTATCATTAAGGTCGGAAAAAAATATGTGTTGAGATTTCAGGAGACTCTAGTTTTTTGGCAGCCTAACAACGCCTTTCATTGAAAGTGTTATTCGCCAGTCTGTGCTGAAGGCTACATCAAGAGGAAACAAACCTTAGGGATAGAATGTAGAACTACTTTATTGTGTCAAGTTTCAAGAAGCTAGCCCAAACCGTGTATGATTTAGAGTTTGAACTACATTTGTCAATATAGGAGAAAGCAGAATGAAACCTAAAAATTAAAACTGTTACTGCAAACGAATGCTTCAACGTACGAGAATGAAACTTGAGCATCCAAGTGGGATTGGTGTACTGATAATTACTTGAAAGTATCATGAAGATTGGATGCAAAAATATATGTTGAGATTTCAGAAGACTCTAGTTTTTGGAAGTTTGGCAACCCCTTTCAATAAAAGTGTTATTTTCCAGTCCCTGCATTAGGCTACATCAAGAGGAAACAAACCTTAGAGATAGAACGTAGAACTACAGTATTTTGTCAAGTTTCAAGAAGCTAGCACAAACCGTGTTTGATTTAGAGTTCGAACTGCATCTGTCAATATAGGACAAAACAGAGTGAAAACTAAAAATTCAAACTGTTCCTGCAAACGAATGCTTCAACCTAGGAGAACGAAACTTGGGCATGCAAGTTTGATTGGTGCACTGCTCATTACTTGAAAGTATCATGAAGGTCGGAAGAAAAAATATATGATGAGATTTCAGGAGACTGTAGTTTTTTGGCAGCCTAACAACGCCTTTCATTGAATGTGTTATTCGCCAGTCTCTGCTTAAGGGTACATCAAGAGGAAACAAACCTTAGGGATAGAACGTAGAACTACTTTATTGTGTCATGTTTCAAGTAGCTAGCACAAACCGTGTTTGATTTAAAGTTCTAACTGCATCTGTCAATATAGGAGAAAACAGAGTGAAACCTAAAAATTCAAACTGTTCATGCAAACGAATGCTTCAACCTAGAAGAACAAAACTTGGTCATCCAAGTGGGAATGGTGTACTGATCATTACTTGAATGTATCATGAAGATTGGATGAAAAAATATATGTTGAGATTTCAGGAGACTCTAGTTTTTGGAAGTTTGGCAACCCCTTTCAATATAAGTGTTATTCGCCAGTCCCTGCATTAGGCTACATCAAGAGGAAACAAACCTTAGAGATAGAACGTAGAACTACTTTATTGTGTCAAGTTTCAAGAAGCTAGCACAAACCGTGTTTGATTTAGAGTTCTAGCTGCATCTGTCAATATAGGACAAAACAGAGTGAAACCTAAAAATTCAAACTGTTCCTGCAAACGAATGCTTCAACCTAGGAGAACGAAACTTGGGCATCCAAGTTTGATTGGTGCACTGCTCATTACTTGAAAGTATCATGAAGGTCGGAAGAAAAAATATATGATGAGATTTCAGGAGACTGTAGTTTTTTGGCAGCCTATCAACGCCTTTCATTGAATGTGTTATTCGCCAGTCTCTGCTTAAGGGTACATCAAGAGGAAACATACCTTAGGGATAGAACGTAGAACTACTTTATTGTGTCATGTTTCAAGTAGCTAGCACAAACCGTGTTTGATTTAAAGTTCTAACTGCATCTGTCAATATAGGAGAAAACAGAGTGAAACCTAAAAATTCAAACTGTTCCTGCAAACGAATGCTTCAACCTAGAAGAACAAAACTTGGGCATCCAAGTGGGAATGGTGTACTGATCATTACTTGAATGTATCATGAAGATTGGATGAAAAAATATATGTTGAGATTTCAGGAGACTCTAGTTTTTTGAAAGTTTGGCAACCCCTTTCAATATAAGTGTTATTCGCCAGTCCCTGCATTAGGCTACATCAAGAAAAAACAAACCTTAGAGTTGGAACGTAGATCTACTTTATTGTGTCAAGTTTCAAGAAGCTAGCACAAACCGTGTTTGATTTAGAGTTCTAGCTGCATCTGTCAATATAGGAGAAAAGAGAGTGAAACCTAGAAATTCAAACTGTTACTGCAAACGAATGCATCAACCTAGGAGAACGAAACTTGGGCATCCAAGTTTGATTGGTGTACTGCTCATTACTTGAAAGTATCATTAAGGTCGGAAAAAAAATATGTGTTGAGATTTCAGGAGACTCTAGTTTTTTGGCAGCCTAACAACGCCTATCATTGAAAGTGTTATTCGCCAGTCTGTGCTGAAGGCTTCATCAAGAGGAAACAACCCTTAGGGATAGAATGTAGAACTACTTTATTGTGTCAAATTTCTAGGAGCTAGCCCAAACCGTGTATGATTTAAAGTCTGAACTACATTTGTCAATATAGGAGAAAACAGAGTGAAACCTAAAAATTCAAACTGTTCCTGCAAACGAATGCTTCAACGTAGGAGAATGAAACTTGAGCATCCAAGTGGGATTGGTGTACTGATCATTACTTGAATGTATCATGAAGATTGGATGAAAAAATATATGTTGAGATTTCAGGAGACTCTAGTTTTTTGAAAGTTTGGCAACCGCTTTCAATATAATTGTTATTCGCCAGTCCCTGCATTAGGCTACATCAAGAGCAAACAAACCTTAGATATAGAACGTAGAACTTCTTTATTGTGTCAAGTTTCAAGAAGCTGGCACAAACCGTGTTTGATTTAGAGTTCTAGCTGCATCTGTCAATATAGGAGAAAACAGAGTGAAACCTAGAAATTCAAACTGTAACTGCAAACGAATGCATCAACCTAGGAGAACGAAACTTGGGCATCCAAGTTTGATTGGTGCACTGCTCATTACTTGAAAGTATCATTAAGGTCGGAAAAAAATATGTGTTGAGATTTCAGGAGACTCTAGTTTTTTGGCAGCCTAACAACGCCTTTCATTGAAAGTGTATTCGCCAGTCTGTGCTGAAGGCTACATCAAGAGGAAACAAACCTTAGGGATAGAATGTAGAACTACTTTATTGTGTCAAGTTTCAAGAAGCTAGCCCAAACCGTGTATGATTTAGAGTTTGAACTACATTTGTCAATATAGAAGAAAACAGTGAAACCTAAAAATTAAAACTGTTACTGCAAATGAATGCTTCAACGTAGGAGAATGAAACATGAGCATCCAAGTGGGATTGGTATACTGATCATTACTCGAAAGTATCATGAATATTGGATGCAAAAATATATGTTGAGATTTCAGAAGACTCTAGTTTTTGGAAGTTTGGCAAACCCTTTCAATAAAAGTGTTATTCGCCAGTAAATGCATTAGGCTACATCAAGAGGAAACAAACCTTAGAGATAGAACGTAGAACTACAGTATTTTGTCAAGTTTCAAGAAGCTAGCACAAACCGTGTTTGATTTAGAGTTCGAACTGCATCTGTCAATATAGGACAAAACAGAGTGAAACCTAAAAATTCAAACTGTTCCTGCAAACGAATGCTTCAACCTAGGAGAACGAAACTTGGGCATCCAAGTTTGATTGGTGCACTGCTCATTACTTGAAAGTATCATGAAGGTCGGAAGAAAAAATATATGATGAGATTTCAGGAGACTGTAGTTTTTTGGCAGCCTAACAACGCCTTTCATTGAATGTGTTATTCGCCAGTCTCTGCTTAAGGCTACAGCAAGAGGAAACAAACCTTAGGGATAGAACGTAGAACTACTTTATTGTGTCATGCTTCAAGTAGCTAGCAAAAACCGTGTTTGATTTAAAGTTCTAACTGCATCTGTCAATATAGGAGAAAACAGAGTGAAACCTAAAAATTCAAACTGTTCCTGCAAACGAATGCTTCAACCTAGAAGAACAAAACTTGGGCATCCAAGTGGGAATGGTGTACTGATCATTACTTGAATGTATCATGAAGATTGGATGAAAAAATATATGTTGAGATTTCAGGAGACTCTAGTTTTTTGAAAGTTTGGCAACCCCTTTCAATATAAGTGTTATTCGCCAGTCCCTGCATTAGGCTACATCAAGAGGAAACAAACCTTAGAGATAGAACGTAGAACTACTTTATTGTGTCAAGTTTCAAGAAGCTAGCACAAACCGTGTTTGATTTAGAGTTCTAGCTGCATCTGTCAATATAGGAGAAAACAGAGTGAAACCTAGAAATTCAAACTGTTACTGCAAACGAATGCATCACCCTAGGAGAACGAAACTTGGGCATCCAAGTTTGATTGGTGTACTGCTCATTACTTTAAAGTATCATTAAGGTCGGAAAAAAATATGTGTTGAGATTTCAGTTGACTCTAGTTTTTTGGCAGCCTAACAACGCTTTTCATTGAAAATGTTATTCGCCAGTCTGTGCTGAAGGCTACATCAAGAGGAAACAAACCTTAGGGATATAATGTAGAACTACTTTATTGTGTCAAGTTTCAAGAAGCTAGCCCCAACCGTGTATGTTTAGAGTTTGAACTACTTTTGTCAATATAGGAGAAAGCAGAATGAAACCTAAAAATTCAAACTGTTACTGCAAACGAATGCTTCAATGTAGGAGAATGAAACTTGAGCCTCCAAGTGGGACTGCTATACTGATCATTACTCGAAAGTATCATGAAGATTGGATGCAAAAATATATGTTGAGATTTCAGAAGACTCTAGTTTTTGGAAGTTTGGCAACCCCTTTCAATAAAAGTGTTATTCGCCAGTAACTGCATTAGGCTACATCAAGAGGAAACAAACCTTAGAGATAGAACGTAGAACTACAGTATTTTGTCAAGTTTCAAGAAGCTAGCACAAACCGTGTTTGATTTAGAGTTCTAGCTGCATCTGTCAATATAGGAGTAAACAGAGTGAAACCTAGAAATTCAAACTGTAACTGCAAACGAATACATCAACCTAGGAGAACGAAACTTGGGCATCCAAGTTTGATTGGTGTACTGCTCATTACTTGAAAGTATCATTAAGGTCGGAAAAAAATATGTGTTGAGATTTCAGGAGACTCTAGTTTTTTGGCAGCCTAACAACGCCTTTCATTGAAAGTGTATTCGCCAGTCTGTTCTGAAGGCTACATCAAGAGGAAACAAACCTTAGGGATAGAATGTAGAACTACTTTATTGTGTCAAGTTTCAAGAAGCTAGCCCAAACCGTGTATGATTTAGAGTTTGAACTACATTTGTCAATATAGAAGAAAACAGTGAAACCTAAAAATTAAAACTGTTACTGCAAATGAATGCTTCAACGTAGGAGAATGAAACTTGAGCATCCAAGTGGGATTGGTATACTGATCATTACTCGAAAGTATCATGAATATTGGATGCAAAAATATATGTTGAGATTTCAGAAGACTCTAGTTTTTGGAAGTTTGGCAAACCCTTTCAATAAAAGTGTTATTCGCCAGTAACTGCATTAGGCTACATCAAGAGGAAACAAACCTTAGAGATAGAACGTAGAACTACAGTATTTTGTCAAGTTTCAAGAAGCTAGCACAAACCGTGTTTGATTTAGAGTTCGAACTGCATCTGTCAATATAGGACAAAACAGAGTGAAACCTAAAAATTCAAACTGTTCCTGCAAACGAATGCTTCAACCAAGGAGAACGAAACTTGGGCATCCAAGTTTGATTGGTGCACTGCTCATTACTTGAAAGTATCATGAAGGTCGGAAGAAAAAATATATGATGAGATTTCAGGAGACTGTAGTTTTTTGGCAGCCTAACAACGCCTTTCATTGAATGTGTTATTCGCCAGTCTCTGCTTAAGGCTACATCAAGAGGAAACAAACCTTAGGGATAGAACGTAGAACTACTTTATTGTGTCATGTTTCAAGTAGCTAGCACAAACCGTGTTTGATTTAAAGTTCTAACTGCATCTGTCAATATAGGAGAAAACAGAGTGAAACCTAAAAATTCAAACTGTTCCTGCAAACGAATGCTTCAACCTAGAAGAACAAAACTTGGGCATCCAAGTGGGAATGGTGTACTGATCATTACTTGAATGTATCATGAAGATTGGATGAAAAAATATATGTTGAGATTTCAGGAGATTCTAGTTTTTTGAAAGTTTGGCAACCCCTTTCAATATAAGTGTTATTCGCCAGTCCCTGCATTAGGCTACATCAAGAGGAAACAAACCTTAGAGATAGAACGTAGAACTACTTTATTGTGTCAAGTTTCAAGAAGCTAGCTCAAACCGTGTTTGATTTAGAGTTCTAGCTGCATCTGTCAATATAGGAGAAAACAGAGTGAAACCTAGAAATTCAAACTGTTACTGCAAACGAATGCATCACCCTAGGAGAACGAAACTTGGGCATCCAAGTTTGATTGGTGTACTGCTCATTACGTTAAAGTATCATTAAGGTCGGAAAAAAATATGTGTTGAGATTTCAGTTGACTCTAGTTTTTTGGCAGCCTAACAACGCTTTTCATTGAAAGTGTTATTCGCCAGTCTGTGCTGAAGGCTACATCAAGAGGAAACAAACCTTAGGGATATAATGTAGAACTACTTTATTGTGTCAAGTTTCAAGAAGCTAGCCCCAACCGTGTATGTTTAGAGTTTGAACTACTTTTGTCAATATAGGAGAAAGCAGAATGAAACCTAAAAATTCAAACTGTTACTGCAAACGAATGCTTCAATGTAGGAGAATGAAACTTGAGCATCCAAGTGGGACTGCTATACTGATCATTACTCGAAAGTATCATGAAGATTGGATGCAAAAATATATGTTGAGATTTCAGAAGACTCTAGTTTTTGGAAGTTTGGCAACCCCTTTCAATAAAAGTGTTATTCGCCAGTAACTGCATTAGGCTACATCAAGAGGAAACAAACCTTAGAGATAGAACGTAGAACTACAGTATTTTGTCAAGTTTCAAGAAGCTAGCACAAACCGTGTTTGATTTAGAGTTCGAACTGCATCTGTCAATATAGGACAAAACAGAGTGAAACCTAAAAATTCAAACTGTTCCTGCAAACGAATGCTTCAACCTAGGAGAACGAAACTTGGGCATCCAAGTTTGATTGGTGCACTGCTCATTACTTGAAAGTATCATGAAGGTCGGAAGAAAAAATATATGATGAGATTTCAGGAGACTGTAGTTTTTTGGCAGCCTAACAACGCCTTTCATTGAATGTGTTATTCGCCAGTCTCTGCTTAAGGCTACATCAAGAGGAAACAAACCTTAGGGATAGAACGTAGAACTACTTTATTGTGTCATGTTTCAAGTAGCTAGCACAAACCGTGTTTGATTTAAAGTTCTAACTGCATCTGTCAATATAGGAGAAAACAGAGTGAAACCTAAAAATTCAAACTGTTCCTGCAAACGAATGCTTCAACCTAGAAGAAGAAATCTTGGGCATCCAAGTGGGAATGGTGTACTGATCATTACTTGAATGTATCATGAAGATTGGATGAAAAAATATATGTTGAGATTTCAGGAGACTCTAGTTTTTTGAAAGTTTGGCAACCCCTTTCAATATAAGTGTTATTCGCCAGTCCCTGCATTAGGCTACATCAAGAAAAAACAAACCTTAGATTTGGAACGTAGAACTACTTTATTGTGTCAAGTTTCAAGAAGCTAGCACAAACCGTGTTTGATTTAGAGTTCTAGCTGCATCTGTCAATATAGGAGAAAACAGAGTGAAACCTAGAAATTCAAACTGTTACTGCAAACGAATGCATCAACCTAGGAGAACGAAACTTGGGCATCCAAGTTTGATTGGTGTACTGCTCATTACTTGAAAGTATCATTAAGGTCGGAAAAAAAATATGTGTTGAGATTTCAGTTGACTCTAGTTTTTTGGCAGCCTAACAACGCCTATCATTGAAAGTGTTATTTGCCAGTCTGTGCTGAAGGCTTCATCAAGAGGAAACAATCCTTAGGGATAGAATGTAGAACTACTTTATTGTGTCAAATTTCTAGAAGCTAGCCCAAACCGTGTATGATTTAAAGTCAGAACTACATTTGTCAATATAGGAGAAAACAGAGTGAAACCTAAAAATTCAAACTGTTCCTGCAAATGAATGCTTCAACGTAGGAGAATGAAACTGGAGCATCCAAGTGGGATTGGTGTACTGATCATTACTTGAAAGTATCATGAAGATTGGATGAAAAAATATATGTTGAGATTTCAGAAGACTCTAGTTTTTGGAAGCTTGGCAAGCCCTTTCAATAAAAGTGTTATTCGCCAGTCCCTGCATTAGGCTACATCAATCGGAAACAAACCTTAGAGATAGAACGTAGAACTACAGTATTTTGTCAAGTTTCAAGAAGCTAGCCCAAACCGTGTTTGATTTAGAGTTCGAACTGCATCTGTCAATATAGGAGAAAACAGAGTGAAACCTAAAAATTCAAACTGTTACTGCATACGAATGCTTCAACCTAGGAGAACGAAACTTGGGCATCCAAGTTTGATTGGTGCACTGCTCATTACTTGAAAGTATCATGAAGGTCGGAAGAAAAAATATATGATGAGATTTCAGGAGACTGTAGTTTTTTGGCTGCCTAACAACGCCTTTCATTGAATGTGTTATTTGCCAGTCTCTGCTTAAGGCTACATCAAAGGGAAACAAACCTTAGGGATAAAACGTAGAACTACTTTATTGTGTCATGTTTCAAGTAGCTAGCACAAACCGTGTTTGATTTAAAGTTCTAACTGCATCTGTCAATATAGGAGAAAACAGAGTGAAACCTAAAAATTCAAACTGTTCCTGCAAACGAATGCTTCAGCCTAGAAGAACAAAACTTGGGCATCCAAGTGGGAATGGTGTACTGATCATTACTTGAATGTATCATGAAGATTGGATGAAAAAATGTATGTTGAGATTTCAGGAGACTCTAGTTTTTTGAAAGTTTGGCAACCCCTTTCAATATAAGTGTTATTCGCCAGTCCCTGCATTAGGCTACATCAAGAAAAAACAAACCTTAGAGTTGGAACGTAGAACTACTTTATTGTGTCAAGTTTCAAGAAGCTAGCACAAACCGTGTTTGATTTAGAGTTCTAGCTGCATCTGTCAATATAGGAGAAAACAGAGTGAAACCTAGAAATTCAAACTGTTCCTGCAAACGAATGCATCAACCTAGGAGAACGAAACTTGGGCATCCAAATTTGATTGGTGTACTGCTCATTACTTGAAATTATCATTAAGGTCGGAAAAAAAATATGTGTTGAGATTTCAGGAGACTCTAGTTTTTTGGCAGCCTAACAACGCCTATCATTGAAAGTGTTATTCGCCAGTCTGTGCTGAAGGCTTCATCAAGAGGAAACAAACCTTAGGGATAGAATGTAAAACTACTTTATTGTGTCAAATTTCTAGAAGCTAGCCCAAACCGTGTTTGATTTAAAGTTCTAACTGCATCTGTCAATATAGGAGAAAACAGAGTGAAACCTAAAAATTCAAACTGTTCCTGCAAACGAATGCTTCAACCTAGAAGAACAAAACTTGGGCATCCAAGTGGGAATGGTGTACTGATCATTACTTGAATGTATCATGAAGATTGGATGAAAAAATATATGTTGAGATTTCAGGAGACTCTAGTTTTTTGAAAGTTTGGCAACCCCTTTCAATATAAGTGTTATTCGCCAGTCCCTGCATTAGGCTACATCAAGAAAAAACAAACCTTAGAGTTGGAACGTAGAACTACTTTATTGTGTCAAGTTTCATGAAGCTAGCACAAACCGTGTTTGATTTAGAGTTCTAGCTGCATCTGTCAATATAGGAGAAAACAGAGTGAAACCTAGAAATTCAAACTGTTACTGCAAATGAATGCATCAACCTAGGAGAACGAAACTTGGGCATCCAAGTTTGATTGGTGTACTGCTCATTACTTGAAAGTATCATTAAGGTCAGAAAAAAAATATGTGTTGAGATTTCAGGAGACTCTAGATTTTTTTCAGCCTAACAACGCCTATCATTGAAAGTGTTATCGCCAGTCTGTGCTGAAGGCTTCATCAAGAGGAAACAAACCTTAGGGATAGAATGTAGAACTACTTTATTGTGTCAAATTTCTAGAAGCTAGCCCAAACCGTGTATGATTTAAAGTCTGAACTACATTTGTCAATATAGGAGAAAACAGAGTGAAACCTAAAAATTCAAACTGTTCCTGCAAACGAATGCTTCAACGTAGGAGAATGAAACTTGAGCATCCAAGTGGGATTGGTGTACTGATCATTACTTGAATGTATCATGAAGATTGGATGAAAAAATATATGTTGAGATTTCAGGAGACTCTAGTTTTTTGAAAGTTTGGCAACCGCTTTCAATATAATTGTTATTCTCCAGTCCCTGCATTAGGCTACATCAAGAGGAAACAAACCTTAGATTTAGAACGTAGAACTTCTTTATTGTGTCAAGTTTCAAGAAGCTAGCACAAACCGTGTTTGATTTAGAGTTCTAGCTGCATCTGTCAATATAGGAGAAAACAGAGTGAAACCTAGAAATTCAAACTGTAACTGCAAACGAATGCATCATCCTAGGAGAACGAAACTTGGGCATCCAAGTTTGATTGGTGTACTGCTCATTACTTGAAAGTATCATTAAAGTACGAAAAAATATGTGTTGAGATTTCAGGAGACTCTAGTTTTTTGGCAGCCTAACAACGCCTTTCATTGAAAGTGTTATTCGCCAGTCTGTGCTGAAGGCTACATCAAGAGGAAACAAACCTTAGGGATAGAATGTAGAACTACTTTATTGTGTCAAGTTTCAAGAAGCTAGCCCAAACCGTGTATGATTTAGAGTTTGAACTACATTTGTCAATATAGAAGAAAACAATGAAACCTAAAAATTAAAACTGTTACTGCAAATGAATGCTTCAACGTAGGAGAATGAAACTTGAGCATCCAAGTGGGATTGGTGTACTGATCATTACTCGAAAGTATCATGAAGTTTGGATGCAAAAATATATGTTGAGATTTCAGAAGACCCTAGTTTTTGGAAGTTTGGCAACCCCTTTCAATAAAAGTGTTATTCGCCAGTAACTGCATTAGGCTACATCAAGAGGAAACAAACCTTAGAGGTAGAACGTAGAACTACAGTATTTTGTCAAGTTTCAAGAAGCTAGCACAAACCGTGTTTGATTTAGAGTTCGAACTGCATCTGTCAATATAGGACAAAACAGAGTGAAACCTAAAAATTCAAACTTTTCCTGCAAACGAATGCTTCAACGTAGGAGAATGAAACTTGAGCATCCAAGTGGGATTGGTATACTTATCATTACTTGAATGTATCATGAAGATTGGATGAAAAAATATATGTTGAGTTTTCAGAAGACTCTAGTTTTAGGAAGTTTGGCAATCCCTTTCAATAAAAGTGTTATTCGCCAGTCCCTGCATTAGGCTACATCAAGAGGAAACAAACCTTAGAGATAGAACGTAGAACTATAGTATTTTGTCAAGTTTCATGAAGCTAGCCCAAACCGTGTTTGATTTAGAGTTCGAACTGCATCTGTCAATATAGGACAAAACAGAGTGAAACCTAAAATTCAAAGTGTTCTTGCAAACGAATTCTTCAACCTTAGGAGAACGAAACTTGGGCATCCAAGTTTGATTGGTGCACTGCTCATTACTTGAAAGTATCATGAAGGTCGGAAGAAAAAAATATCTGATGAGATTTCAGGAGACTGTAGTTTTTGGCAGCCTAACAACGCCTTTCATTGAATGTGTTATTCGCCAGTCTCTGCTTAAGGCTACATCAAGAGGAAACAAACCTTAGGGATAGAAAGTAGAACTACTTTATTGTGTCATGCTTCAAGTAGCTAGCACAAACCGTGTTTGATTTAAAGTTCTAACTGCATCTGTCAATATAGGAGAAAACAGAGTGAAACCTAAAAATTCAAACTGTTCCTGCAAACGAATGCTTCAACCTAGAAGAACAAAACTTGGGCATCCAAGTGGGAATGGTGTACTGATCATTACTTGAATGTATCATGAAGATTGGATGAAAAAATATATGTTGAGATTTCAGGAGACTCTAGTTTTTTGAAAGTTTGGCAACCCCTTTCAATATAAGTGTTATTCGCCAGTCCCTGCATTAGGCTACATCAAGAAAAAACAAACCTTAGAGTTGGAACGTAGAACTTCTTTATTGTGTCAAGTTTCAAGAAGCTAGCACAAACCGTGTTTGATTTAGAGTTCTAGCTGCATCTGTCAATATAGGAGAAAACAGAGTGAAACCTAGAAATTCAAACTGTAACTGCAAACGAATGCATCATCCTAGGAGAACGAAACTTGGGCATCCAAGTTTGATTGGTGTACTGCTCATTACTTGAAAGTATCATTAAAGTAGGAAAAAATATGTGTTGAGATTTCAGGAGACTCTAGTTTTTTGGCAGCCTAACAACGCCTTTCATTGTAAGTGTTATTCGCCAGTCTGTGCTGAAGGCTACATCAAGAGGAAACAAACCTTAGGGATAGAATGTAGAACTACTTTATTGTGTCAAGTTTCAAGAAGCTAGCCCAAACCGTGTATGATTTAGAGTTTGAACTACATTTGTCAATATAGAAGAAAACAATGAATCCTAAAAATTAAAACTGTTACTGCAAATGAATGCTTCAACGTAGGAGAATGAAACTTGAGCATCCAAGTGGGATTGGTGTACTGATCATTACTCGAAAGTATCATGAAGATTGGATGCAAAAATATATGTTGAGATTTCAGAAGACTCTAGTTTTTGGAAGTTTGGCAACCCCTTTCAATAAAAGTGTTATTCGCCAGTAACTGCATTAGGCTACATCAAGAGGAAACAAACCTTAGAGGTAGAACGTAGAACTACAGTATTTTGTCAAGTTTCAAGAAGCTAGCACAAACCGTGTTTGATTTAGAGTTCGAACTGCATCTGTCAATATAGGACAAAACAGAGTGAAACCTAAAAATTCAAACTGTTCCTGCAAACGAATGCTTCAACCTAGGAGAACGAAACTTGGGCATCCAAGTTTGATTGGTGCACTGCTCATTACTTGAAAGTATCATGAAGGTCGGAAGAAAAAATATATGATGAGATTTCAGGAGACTGTAGTCTTTGGGCAGCCTAACAACGCCTTTCATTGAATGTGTTATTCGCCAGTCTCTGCTTAAGGCTACATCAAGAGGAAACAAACCTTAGGGATAGAACGTAGAACTACTTTATTGTGTCATGTTTCAAGTAGCGAGCACAAACCGTGTTTGATTTAAAGTTCTAACTGCATCTGTCAATATAGGAGAAAACAGAGTGAAACCTAAAAATTCAAACTGTTCCTGCAAACGAATGCATCAACCTAGAAGAACAAAACTTGGGCATCCAAGTGGGAATGGTGTACTGATCATTACTTGAATGTATTATGAAGATTGGATGAAAAAATATATGTTGAGATTTCAGGAGACTCTAGTTTTCTGAAAGTTTGGCAACCCCTTTAAATATAAGTGTTATTCGCCAGTCCCTGCATTAGGCTACATCAAGAGTTAACAAACCTTAGAGATAGAACCTAGAACTACTTTATTGTGTCAAGTTTCAAGAAGCTAGCACAAACCGTGTTTGATTTAGAGTTCTAGCTGCATCTGTCAATATAGGAGAAAACAGAGTGAAACCTAGAAATTCAAACTGTTACTGCAAACGAATGCATCAACCTAGGAGAACGAAACTTGGGCATCCAAGTTTGATTGGTGTACTGCTCATTACTTGAAAGTATCATTAAGGTCGGAAAAAAAATATGTGTTGAGATTTCAGGAGACTCTAGTTTTTTGGCAGCCTAACAACGCCTATCATTGAAAGTGTTATTCGCCAGTCTGTGCTGAAGGCTTCATCAAGAGGAAACAAACCTTATAGATAGAATGTAGAACTACTTTATTGTGTCAAATTTCTAGAAGCTAGCCCAAACCGTGTATGATTTAAAGTCTGAACTACATTTGTCAATATAGGAGAAAACAGAGTGAAACCTAAAAATTCAAACTTTTCCTGCAAACGAATGCTTCAACGTAGGAGAATGAAACTTGAGCATCCAAGTGGGATTGGTATACTTATCATTACTTGAATGTATCATGAAGATTGGATGAAAAAATATATGTTGAGTTTTCAGAAGACTCCAGTTTTAGGAAGTTTGGCAATCCCTTTCAATAAAAGTGTTATTCGCCAGTCCCTGCATTAGGCTACATCAAGAGGAAACAAACCTTAGAGATAGAACGTAGAACTATAGTATTTTGTCAAGTTTCATGAAGCTAGCCCAAACCGTGTTTGATTTAGAGTTCGAACTGCATCTGTCAATATAGGACAAAACAGAGTGAAACCTAAAATTCAAAGTGTTCTTGCAAACGAATTCTTCAACCTTAGGAGAACGAAACTTGGGCATCCAAGTTTGATTGGTGCACTGCTCATTACTTGAAAGTATCATGAAGGTCGGAAGAAAAAAATATATGATGAGATTTCAGGAGACTGTAGTTTTTGGCAGCCTAACAACGCCTTTCATTGAATGTGTTATTCGCCAGTCTCTGCTTAAGGCTACATCAAGAGGAAACAAACCTTAGGGATAGAAAGTAGAACTACTTTATTGTGTCATGCTTCAAGTAGCTAGCACAAACCGTGTTTGATTTAAAGTTCTAACTGCATCTGTCAATATAGGAGAAAACAGAGTGAAACCTAAAAATTCAAACTGTTCCTGCAAACGAATGCTTCAACCTAGAAGAACAAAACTTGGGCATCCAAGTGGGAATGGTGTACTGATCATTACTTGAATGTATCATGAAGATTGGATGAAAAAATATATGTTGAGATTTCAGGAGACTCTAGTTTTTTGAAAGTTTGGCAACCCCTTTCAATATAAGTGTTATTCGAAAGTCCCTGCATTAGGCTACATCAAGAAAAAACAAACCTTAGAGTTGGAACGTAGAACTACTTTATTGTGTCAAGTTTCAAGAAGCTAGCACAAACCGTGTTTGATTTAGAGTTCTAGCTGCATCTGTCAATATAGGAGAAAACAGAGTGAAACCTAGAAATTCAAACTGTTACTGCAAACGAATGCATCAACCTAGGAGAACGAAACTTGGGCATCCAAGTTTGATTGGTGTACTGCTCATTACTTGAAAGTATCATTAAGGTCGGAAAAAAAATATGTGTTGAGATTTCAGGAGACTCTAGTTTTTGGCAGCCTAACAACGCCTATCATTGAAAGTGTTATTCGCCAGTCTGTGCTGAAGGCTTCATCAAGAGGAAACAAACCTTAGGGATAGAATGTAGAACTACTTTATTGTGTCAAATTTCTAGAAGCTAGCCCAAACCGTGTATGATTTAAAGTCTGAACTACATTTGTCAATATAGGAGAAAACAGAGTGAAACCTAAAAATTCAAACTGTTCCTGCAAACGAATGCTTCAACGTATTAGAATGAAACTTGAGCATCCAAGTGGGATTGGTGTACTGATCATTACTTGAATGTATCATGAAGATTGGATGAAAAAATATATGTTGAGATTTCAGGAGACTCTAGTTTTTTGAAAGTTTGGAAACCGCTTTCAATATAAGTGTTATTCGCCAGTCCCTGCATTAGGCTACATCAAGAGGAAACAAACCTTAGATTTAGAACGTAGAACTTCTTTATTGTGTCAAGTTTCAAGAAGCTACCACAAACCGTGTTTGATTTAGAGTTCTAGCTGCATCTGTCAATATAGGAGAAAACAGAGTGAAACCTAGAAATTCAAACTGTAACTGCAAACGAATGCATCATCCTAGGAGAACGAAACTTGGGCATCCAAGTTTGATTGGTGTACTGCTCATTACTTGAAAGTATCATTAAAGTAGGAAAAAATATGTGTTGAGATTTCAGGAGACTCTAGTTTTTTGGCAGCCTAACAACGCCTTTCATTGTAAGTGTTATTCGCCAGTCTGTGCTGAAGGCTACATCAAGAGGAAACAAACCTTAGGGATAGAATGTAGAACTACTTTATTGTGTCAAGTTTCAAGAAGCTAGCCCAAACCGTGTATGATTTAGAGTTTGAACTACATTTGTCAATATAGAAGAAAACAATGAATCCTAAAAATTAAAACTGTTACTGCAAATGAATGCTTCAACGTAGGAGAATGAAACTTGAGCATCCAAGTGGGATTGGTGTACTGATCATTACTCGAAAGTATCATGAAGATTGGATGCAAAAATATATGTTGAGATTTCAGAAGACTCTAGTTTTTGGAAGTTTGGCAACCCCTTTCAATAAAAGTGTTATTCGCCAGTAACTGCATTAGGCTACATCAAGAGGAAACAAACCTTAGAGGTAGAACGTAGAACTACAGTATTTTGTCAAGTTTCAAGAAGCTAGCACAAACCGTGTTTGATTTAGAGTTCGAACTGCATCTGTCAATATAGGACAAAACAGAGTGAAACCTAAAAATTCAAACTGTTCCTGCAAACGAATGCTTCAACCTAGGAGAACGAAACTTGGGCATCCAAGTTTGATTGGTGCACTGCTCATTACTTGAAAGTATCATGAAGGTCGGAAGAAAAAATATATGATGAGATTTCAGGAGACTGTAGTTTTTGGGCAGCCTAACAACGCCTTTCATTGAATGTGTTATTCGCCAGTCTCTGCTTAAGGCTACATCAAGAGGAAACAAACCTTAGGGATAGAACGTAGAACTACTTTATTGTGTCATGTTTCAAGTAGCTACCACAAACCGTGTTTGATTTAAAGTTCTAACTGCATCTGTCTATATAGGAGAAAACAGAGTGAAACCTAAAAATTCAAACTGTTCCTGCAAACGAATGCTTCAACCTAGAAGAACAAAACTTGGGCATCCAAGTGGGAATGGTGGACTGATCATTACTTGAATGTATCATGAAGATTGGATGAAAAAATATATGTTGAGATTTCAGGAGACTCTAGTTTTTTGAAAGTTTGGCAACCCCTTTCAATATAAGTGTTATTCGCCAGTCCCTGCATTAGGCTACATCAAGAAAAAACAAACCTTAGAGTTAGAACGTAGAACTACTTTATTGTGTCAAGTTTCAAGAAGCTAGCACAAACCGTGTTTGATTTAGAGTTCTAGCTGCATCTGTCAATATAGGAGAAAACAGAGTGAAACCTAGAAATTCAAACTTTACTGCAAACGAATGCATCAACCTAGGAGAACGAAACTTGGGCATCCAAGTTTGATTGGTGTACTGCTCATTACTTGAAAGTATCATTAAGGTCGGAAAAAAAAATATGTGTTGAGATTTCAGGAGACTCTAGTTTTTTGGCAGCCTAACAACGCCTTTCATTGAAAGTGTTATTCGCCAGTCTGTGATGAAGGCTACATCAAGAGGAAACAAACCTTACGGATAGAATGTAGAAGTACTTTATTGTGTCAAGTTTCTAGAAGCTAGCCCAAACCGTGTATGATTTAGAGTTTGAACTACATTTGTCATTATAGGAGAAAACAGAGTGAAACCTAAAAATTCAAACTGTTCCTGCAAACGAATGCTTCAACGTGGGAGAATGAAACTTGAGCATCCAAGTGGGATAGGTGTACTGATCATTACTTGAAAGTATCATGAAGATTGAATGAAAAAATATGTGTTGAGATTTCAGAAGACTCTAGTTTTTGGACGTTTGGCAACCCCTTTCAATAAAAGTGTTATTCGCCAGTCCCTGCATTAGGCTACATCAAGAGGAAACAAACCTTAGAGATAGAACGTAGAACTACAGTATTTTGTCAAGTTTCAAGAAGCTAGCCCAAACCGTGTTTGATTTAGAGTTCGAACTGCATCTGTCAATATAGGACAAAACTGAGTGAAACCTAAAAATTCAAAGTGTTCTTGCAAACGAATTCTTCAACCTAGGAGTACGAAACTTGGGCATCCAAGTTTGATTGGTGCACTGCTCATTACTTGAAAGTATCATGAAGGTCGGAAGAAAAAATATATGATGAGATTTCAGGAGACTGTAGTTTTTGGGCAGCCTAACAACGCCTTTCATTGAATGTGTTATTCGCCAGTCTCTGCTTAAGGCTACATCAAGAGGAAACAAACCTTAGGGATAGAACGTAGAACTACTTTATTGTGTCATGTTTCAAGTAGCGAGCACAAACCGTGTTTGATTTAAAGTTCTAACTGCATCTGTCAATATAGGAGAAAACAGAGTGAAACCTAAAAATTCAAACTGTTCCTGCAAACGAATGCATCAACCTAGAAGAACAAAACTTGGGCATCCAAGTGGGAATGGTCTACTGATCATTACTTGAATGTATTATGAAGATTGGATGAAAAAATATATGTTGAGATTTCAGGAGACTCTAGTTTTCTGAAAGTTTGGCAACCCCTTTAAATATAAGTGTTATTCGCCAGTCCCTGCATTAGGCTACATCAAGAGGAAACAAACCTTAGAGATAGAACCTAGAACTACTTTATTGTGTCAAGTTTCAAGAAGCTAGCACAAACCGTGTTTGATTTAGAGTTCTAGCTGCATCTGTCAATATAGGAGAAACCAGAGTGAAACCTAGAAATTCAAACTGTTACTGCAAACGAATGCATCAACCTAGGAGAACGAAACTTGGGCATCCAAGTTTGATTGGTGTACTGCTCATTACTTTTAAGTATCATTAAGGTCGGAAAAAAAATATGTGTTGAGATTTCAGGAGACTCTAGTTTTTTGGAAGCCTAACAACGCCTATCATTGAAAGTGTTATTCGCCAGTCTGTGCTGAAGGCGTCATCAAGAGGAAACAAACCTTAGGGATAGAATGTTGAACTACTTTATTGTGTCAAATTTCTAGAAGCTAGCCCAAACCGTGTATGATTTAAAGTCTGAACTACATTTGTCAATTTAGGAGAAAACAGAGTGAAACCTAAAAATTCAAACTGTTCCTGCAAACGAATGCTTCAACGTAGGAGAATGAAACCTGAGCATCCAAGTGGGATTGGTATACTGATCATTACTTGAATGTATCATGAAGATTGGATGAAAAAATATATGTTGAGTTTTCAGAAGATTCTAGTTTTTGGAAGTTTGGCAACCCCTTTCAATAAAAGTGTTATTCGCCAGTCCCTGCATTAGGCTACATCAAGAGGAAACAAACCTTAGAGATAGAACGTAGAACTATAGTATTTTGTCAAGTTTCATGAAGCTAGCCCAAACCGTGTTTGATTTAGAGTTCGAACTGCATCTGTCAATATAGGACAAAACCGAGTGAAATCTAAAAATTCAAAGTGTTCTTGCAAACGAATTCTTCAACCTAGGAGAACGAAACTTGGGCATCCAAGTTTGATTGGTGCACTGCTCATTACTTGATAGTATCATGAAGGTCGGAAGAAAAAATATATGATGAGATTTCAGGAGACTGTAGTTCTTTGGCAGCCTAACAATGCCTTTCATTGAATGTGTTATTCGCCAGTCTCTGCTTAAGGCTACATCAAGAGGAAACAAACCTTAGGGATAGAACGTAGAACTACTTTATTGTGTCATGCTTCAAGTAGCTAGCACAAACCGGGTTTGATTTAAAGTTCTAACTGCATCTGTCAATATAGGAGAAAACAGAGTGAAACCTAAAAATTCAAACTGTTCCTGCAAACGAATGCTTCAACCTAAAAAAACAAAACTTGGGCATCCAAGTGGGAATGGTGTACTGATTATTACTTGAATGTATCATGAAGATTGGATGAAAAAATATATGTTGAGATTTCAGGAGACCCTAGTTTTTTGAAAGTTTGGCAACCCCTTTCAATATAAGTGTTATTCGCCAGTCCCTGCATTAAGCTACATCAAGAGGAAACAAACCTTAGAGATAGAACATAGAACTACTTTATTGTGTCATGTTTCAAGAAGCTAGCACAAACCGTGTTTGATTTAGAGTTCTAGCTGCATCTGTCAATATAGGAGAAAACAGAGTGAAACCTAGAAATTCAAACTGTTACTGCAAACTAATGCATCAACCTAGGAGAACAAAACTTGGGCATCCAAGTTTGATTGGTGTACTGCTCATTACTTGAAAGTATCATTAAGGTCGGAAAAAAAAAATATGTGTTGAGATTTCAGGAGACTCTAGTTTTTTGGCAGCCTAACAACGCCTTTCATTGAAAGTGTTATTCGCCAGTCTGTGATGAAGGCTACATCAAGAGGAAACAAACCTTAGGGATAGAATGTAGAAGTACTTTATTGTGTCAAGTTTCAAGAAGCTAGCCCAAACCGTGTATGATTTAGAGTTTGAACTACATTTGTCATTATAGGAGAAAACAGAGTGAAACCTAAAAATTCAAACTGTTCCTGCAAATGAATGCTTCAACTTGGGAGAATGAAACTTGAGCATCCAAGTGGGATAGGTGTACTGATCATTACTTGAAAGTATCATGAAGATTGAATGAAAAAATATGTGTTGAGATTTCAGAAGACTCTAGTTTTTGGAAGTTTGGCAACCCCTTTCAATAAAAGTGTTATTCGCCAGTCCCTGCATTAGGCTACATCAAGAGGAAACAAACCTTAGAGATAGAACGTAGAACTACAGTATTTTGTCAAGTTTCAAGAAGCTAGCCCAAACCGTGTTTGATTTAGAGTTCGAACTGCATCTGTCAATATAGGACAAAACTGAGTGAAACCTAAAAATTCAAAGTGTTCTTGCAAACGAATTCTTCAACCTAGGAGAACGAAACTTGGGCATCCAAGTTTGATTGGTGCACTGCTCATTACTTGAAAGTATCATGAAGGTCGGAAGAAAAAATATATGATGAGATTTCAGGAGACTGTAGTCTTTGGGCAGCCTAACAACGCCTTTCATTGAATGTGTTATTCGCCAGTCTCTGCTTAAGGCTACATCAAGAGGAAACAAACCTTAGGGATAGAACGTAGAACTACTTTATTGTGTCATGTTTCAAGTAGCGAGCACAAACCGTGTTTGATTTAAAGTTCTAACTGCATCTGTCAATATAGGAGAAAACAGAGTGAAACCTAAAAATTCAAACTGTTCCTGCAAACGAATGCTTCAACCTAGAAGAACAAAACTTGGGCATTAAATTGGGAATGGTGTACTGATCATTACTTGAATGTATCATCAAGATTGGATGAAAAAATATATGTTGAGATTTCAGGAGACTCTAGTTTTCTGAAAGTTTGGCAACCCCTTTAAATATAAGTGTTATTCACCAGTCCCTGCATTAGGCTACATCAAGAGGAAACAAACCTTAGAGATAGAACCTAGAACTACTTTATTGTGTCAAGTTTCAAGAAGCTAGCACAAACCGTGTTTGATTTAGAGTTCTAGCTGCATCTGTCAATATAGGAGAAAATAGAGTGAAACCTAGAAATTCAAACTGTTACTGCAAACGAATGCATCAACCTAGGAGAACGAAACTTGGGCATCCAAGTTTGATTGGTGTACTGCTCATTACTTGAAAGTATCATTAAGGTCGGAAAATAAATATGTGTTGAGATTTCAGGAGACTCTAGTTTTTTGGCAGCCTAACAACGCCTATCATTGAAAGTGTTATTCGCCAGTCTGTGCTGAAGGCTTCATCAAGAGGAAACAAACCTTATAGATAGAATGTAGAAC
>NW_027510492.1:0-33481 GCF_048772815.1 Callospermophilus lateralis | reverse complement strand
TAGAAGCTTGGCAACCCCTCTCAATGAAAGTGCTTTTCCACAGTCTCTGCTTAGGGGTACTTGAAGCGGAAACAAACCATAGAAACAAAACTGAGAACTCCTTTATTTTGTCAAGTTTCAAAGAGCTACTAAAAACCACATTGTATTTAGAGTTCCAAATTCATCTATCTATATAGGAGAGAACAGAGTGAAACTTAAATATAAAAAACTGCTACTGTAGACGAACGCTTCAACCTAGAAGAACAAAGTTTGGTGAGTCAAGTGGGATTTGTGTACCGATCATTACCACCAAGTATCATCAGATTGGGTGAAAAAATATTTGCTGGTATATCGGAAACTGGTAATTCTTTGGAAGCTTGGCAACCCCTCTCAATGAAAGTGCTTTTCCACCATCTGTGCCTAGGGCTACTTGAAGAGGAAACAAACCATAGAGACAAAACTGAGAACTCCTTTATTTTGTCAAGTTTCAAAGTGCCACTACAAAACATATTGGATTTCGAGTTCCAAATTCATCTATCTGTATACGAGAGAACAGAGTGAAACCTAAAAATAAAAACTGCTACTGAACGAACGCTTCAACCTAGAAGAACATAATTTGGTGAGCCAAGTGGGATTTGTGGACTTGTCATTACCACCACGTATCATCAAGATTGGGTGAAAAAATATTTGCTGGTATTTCGGAAACTCGTAATTTCTTGGAAGCTTGGCAACCCCTCTCAATGAAAGTGCTTTTAAACAGTCACTGCTTAGGGCTACTTGAAGCGGAAACAAATCGTAGAGACAAAACTGAGAACTCCTTTATTTTATCAAGTTTCAAAGAGCCACTACAAACCATGTTGGATTTAGAGTTCCAAATTCATCTATCTATATACGAGAGAACAGAGTGAAACCTAAACACATAAACTGCTACTGTAGAAGAACGCTTCAACCTCGAAGAACAAAATTTGGTGAGCCAAGTGGGATTTGTGTACTCATCATTACCACCAAGTATCATCAACATTGGGTGAAAAAATATTTGCTGGTATTTCGGAAACTCGTAATTTCTTGGAAGCTTGGCAACCCCTCTCAATAAAAGTGCTTTTCCACCGTCTGTGCCTATGGCTACTTGAAGAGGAAACAAACCATAAAGACAAAACTGAGATCTCCTATATTTTGTCAAGTTTCAAAGAGCTACTAAAAACCATGTTGGATTTAGAGTTCCAAATTCATCTATCTATGTAAAAGTGAATAGAGTGAAACCTAAACATATAAACTGCTACTGTAGACGAACGCTTCAACCTAGAAGAACAAAATTTGGTGAGCCAAGTGGGATTTGTGTACTTGTCATTACCACCAAGTATCATCAAGTTTGGGTGAAAAAATATTTGCCTGTTTTTCGGAAACTTGTTATTTCTTAGAAGCTTGGCAACCCCTCTCAATGAAAGTTCTTTTCCACAGTCAGTGCCTAGCGCTACTTAAAGAGGAAACATTCCATTGAGACAAAACTGAGACCTCCTTTATTTTGTCAAGTTTCAAACAGCTACTACAAACCATGTTGGATTTAGAGTTCCAAATTCATCTATCTATATAGCAGAGAACACAGTGAAACCTAAACATAAAAACTGCTACTGTAAATGAACGCTTCAACCTAGAAGAACAAAATTTGGTGAGCCGAGTTTGATTTGTGGACTTGTCATTACCACCACGTATCATCAAGATTGGGTGAAAAAATATTTGCTGGTATTTCGGAAACTCGTAATATCTTGGAAGCTTGGCAACCCCTCTCAATGAAAGTGCTTTTCCACAATATCTGCTTAGGGCTACTTGAAGCGGAAACAAATCATAGAGACAAAACTGAGAACTCCTTTATTTTGTCAAGTTTCAAAGAGCTACTACAAACCATATAGTATTTAGAGTTCCAAATTCATCTATCTATATAGGAGAGAACAGAGTGAAACTTAAATATAAAAACTGCTACTGTAGACGAACGCTTCAACCTAGAAGAACAAAATTTGGTGAGCCAAGTGGGATTTGTGTACCGATTTCACCATTAAGTATCATCAAGATGGTGTGAAAAAATATTTGCTGGCAATTCGGAAACTCTTTATTTCTTAGAAGCTTGGCAACCCCTCTCAATGAAAGTGCTTTTTCCACAGTCTCTGCTTAGGGGTACTTGAAGCGGAAACAAACCATAGAAACAAAACTGAGAACTCCTTTATTTTGTCAAGTTTCAAACAGCTACTACAAACCATGTTGGATTTAGAGTTCCAAATTCATCTATCTATATAGCAGAGAACAGAGTGAAACCTAAACATAAAAACTGCTACTCTAAACGAACGCTTCAACCTAGAAGAACAAAATTTGTTGAGCCGAGTGGGATTTGTGGACTTGTCATTACCACCACGCATCATTAAGATTGGGTGAAAAAATATTTGCTGGTATTTCGGAAACTGGTAATTTCTTGGAAGCTTGGTAACCCCTCTCAATGAATGTGCTTTTCCACAGTCTCTGCTTAGGGCTACTTGAAGCGGAAACAAATCATAGAGACAAAACTGAGAACTCCTTTATTTTGTCAAGTTTCAAAGAGCTACTACAAACCATGTTGGATTTAGAGTTCCAAATTCATCTATCTATATAGCAGAGAACAGAGTGAAACCTAAACATAAAAAACTGCTACTGTAAATGAACGCTTCAACCTAGAAGAACAAAATTTGGTGAGCCGAGTTTGATTTGTGGACTTGTCATTACCACCACGTATCATCAAGATTGGGTGAAAAAATATTTGCTGGTATTTCGGAAACTCGTAATATCTTGGAAGCTTGGCAACCCCTCTCAATGAAAGTGCTTTTCCACAGTATCTGCTTAGGGCTACTTGAAGCGGAAACAAATCATAGAGACAAAACTGAGAACTCCTTTATTTTGTCAAGTTTCAAAGAGCTACTACAAATCATATTGTATTTAGAGTTCCAAATTCATCTATCTATATAGGAGAGAACAGAGTGAAACTTAAATATAAAAACTGCTACTGTAGACGAACGCTTCAACCTAGAAGAACAAAATTTGGTGAGCCAAGTGGGATTTGTGTACCGATTTCACCATTAAGTATCATCAAGATGGTGTGAAAAAATATTTGCTGGCAATTCGGAAACTCTTATTTCTTAGAAGCTTGGCAACCCCTCTCAATGAAAGTGCTTTTCCACAGTCTCTGCTTAGGGGTACTTGAAGCGAAAACAAATCGTAGAGACAAAACTGAGAACTCCTTTATTTTGTCAAGTTTCAAAGAGCCACTACAAACCATGTTGGATTTAGAATTCCAAATTCATCTATCTATATACGAGAGAACAGAGTGAAACCTAAACATATAAACTGCTACTGTAGAAGAACGCTTCAACCTCGAAGAACAAAATTTGGTGAGCCAAGTGGGATTTGTGTAGTCATCATTACCACCAAGTATCATCAACATTGGGTGAAAAAATATTTGCTGGTATTTCGGAAACTCGTAATTTCTTGGAAGCTTGGCAACCCCTCTCAATAAAAGTGCTTTTCCACCGTCTGTGCCTATGGCTACTTGAAGAGGAAACAAACCATAAAGACAAAACTGAGATCTCCTATATTTTGTCAAGTTTCAAAGAGCTACTACAAACCATGTTGGATTTAGAGTTCCAAATTCATCTATCTATATAGCAGAGAACAGAGTGAAACCTAAACATAAAAACTGCTACTCTAAACGAACGCTTCAACCTAGAAGAACAAAATTTGTTGAGCCGAGTGGGATTTGTGGACTTGTCATTACCACCACGCATCATTAAGATTGGGTGAAAAAATATTTGCTGGTATTTCGGAAACTGGTAATTTCTTGGAAGCTTGGCAACCCCTCTCAATGAATGTGCTTTTCCACAGTCTCTGCTTAGGGCTACTTGAAGCGGAAACAAATCATAGAGACAAAACTGGGAACTCCTTTATTTTGTCAAGTTTCAAAGAGCTACTACAAACCATGTTGGATTTAGAGTTCCAAATTCATCTATCTATATAGCAGAGAACAGAGTGAAACCTAAACATAAAAACTGCTAATGTAAATGAACGCTTCAACCTAGAAGAACAAAATTTGGTGAGCCGAGTTTGATTTGTGGACTTGTCATTACCACCACGTATCATCAAGATTGGGTGAAAAAATATTTGCTGGTATTTCGGAAACTCGTAATATCTTGGAAGCTTGGCAACCGCTCTCAATGAAAGTGCTTTTCCACAGTATCTGCTTAGGGCTACTTGAAGCGGAAACAAATCATAGAGACAAAACTGAGAACTCCTTTATTTTGTCAAGTTTCAAAGAGCTACTACAAATCATATTGTATTTAGAGTTCCAAATTCATCTATCTATATAGGAGAGAACAGAGTGAAACTTAAATATAAAAACTGCTACTGTAGACGAACGCTTCAACCTAGAAGAACAAAATTTGGTGAGCCAAGTGGGATTTGTGTACCGATTTCACCATTAAGTATCATCAAGATGGTGTGAAAAAATATTTGCTGGCAATTCGGAAACTCTTTATTTCTTAGAAGCTTGGCAACCCCTCTCAATGAAAGTGCTTTTCCACAGTCTCTGCTTAGGGGTACTTGAAGCGAAAACAAATCGTAGAGACAAAACTGAGAACTCCTTTATTTTGTCAAGTTTCAAAGAGCCACTACAAACCATGTTGGATTTAGAATTCCAAATTCATCTATCTATATACGAGAGAACAGAGTGAAACCTAAACATATAAACTGCTACTGTAGAAGAACGCTTCAACCTCGAAGAACAAAATTTGGTGAGCCAAGTGGGATTTGTGTAGTCATCATTACCACCAAGTATCATCAACATTGGGTGAAAAAATATTTGCTGGTATTTCGGAAACTCGTAATTTCTTGGAAGCTTGGCAACCCCTCTCAATAAAAGTGCTTTTCCACCGTCTGTGCCTATGGCTACTTGAAGAGGAAACAAACCATAAAGACAAAACTGAGATCTCCTATATTTTGTCAAGTTTCAAAGAGCTACTACAAACCATGTTGGATTTAGAGTTCCAAATTCATCTATCTATATAGCAGAGAACAGAGTGAAACCTAAACATAAAAACTGCTACTCTAAACGAACGCTTCAACCTAGAAGAACAAAATTTGTTGAGCCGAGTGGGATTTGTGGACTTGTCATTACCACCACGCATCATTAAGATTGGGTGAAAAAATATTTGCTGGTATTTCGGAAACTGGTAATTTCTTGGAAGCTTGGCAACCCCTCTCAATGAATGTGCTTTTCCACAGTCTCTGCTTAGGGCTACTTGAAGCGGAAACAAATCATAGAGACAAAACTGAGAACTCCTTTATTTTGTCAAGTTTCAAAGAGCTACTACAAACCATGTTGGATTTAGAGTTCCAAATTCATCTATCTATATAGCAGAGAACAGAGTGAAACCTAAACATAAAAACTGCTACTGTAAATGAACGCTTCAACCTAGAAGAACAAAATTTGGTGAGCTGAGTTTGATTTGTGGACTTGTCATTACCACCACGTATCATCAAGATTGGGTCAAAAAATATTTGCTGGTATTTCGGAAACTCGTAATATCTTGGAAGCCTGGCAACCCCTCTCAATGAAAGTGCTTTTCCACAGTATCTGCTTAGGGCTACTTGAAGCGGAAACAAATCATAGAGACAAAACTGAGAACTCCTTTATTTTGTCAAGTTTCAAAGAGCTACTAAAAACCACATTGTATTTAGAGTTCCAAATTCATCTATCTATATAGGAGAGAACAGAGTGAAACTTAAATATAAAAACTGCTACTGTAGACGAACGCTTCAACCTAGAAGAACAAAATTTGGTGAGCCAAGTGGGATTTGTGTACCGATTTCAGCATTAAGTATCATCAAGATGGTGTGAAAAAATATTTGCTGGCAATTCGGACACTCTTTATTTCTTAGAAGCTTGGCAACCCCTCTCAATGAAAGTGCTTTTCCACAGTCTCTGCTTAGGGGTACTTGAAGCGGAAACAAACCATAGAAACAAAACTGAGAACTCCTTTATTTTGTCAAGTTTCAAAGAGCTACTAAAAACCACATTGTATTTAGAGTTCCAAATTCATCTATCTATATAGGAGAGAACAGAGTGAAACTTAAATATAAAAACTGCTACTGTAGACGAACGCTTCAACCTAGAAGAACAAAATTTGGTGAGCCAAGTGGGATTTGTGTACCGATTTCAGCATTAAGTATCATCAAGATGGTGTGAAAAAATATTTGCTGGCAATTCGGACACTCTTTATTTCTTAGAAGCTTGGCAACCCCTCTCAATGAAAGTGCTTTTCCACAGTCTCTGCTTAGGGGTACTTGAAGCGGAAACAAACCATAGAAACAAAACTGAGAACTCCTTTATTTTGTCAAGTTTCAAAGAGCTACTACAAACCATGTTGGATTTAGAGTTCCAAATTCATCTATCTATACAGCAGAGAACAAAGTGAAACCTAAAAATAAAAACTGCTACTGAAAATGAACGCATCAACCTAGAAGAACAAAGTTTGGTGAGTCAAGTGGGATTTGTGTACCGATCATTACCACCAAGTATCATCAAAATTGGGTGAAAAAATATTTGCTGGTATATCGGAAACTGGTAATTCTTTGGAAGCTTGGCAACCCCTCTCAATGAAAGTGCTTTTCCACCATCTGTGCCTAGGGCTACTTGAAGAGGAAACAAACCATAGAGACAAAACTGAGAACTCCTTTATTTTGTCAAGTTTCAAAGTGCCACTACAAAACATATTGGATTTCGGGTTCCAAATTCATCTATCTGTATACGAGAGAACAGAGTGAAACCTAAAAATAAAAACTGCTACTGAACGAACGCTTCAACCTAGAAGAACATAATTTGGTGAGCCAAGTGGGATTTGTGGACTTGTCATTACCACCACGTATCATCAAGATTGGGTGAAAAAATATTTGCTGGTATTTCGGAAACTCGTAATTTCTTGGAAGCTTGGCAACCCCTCTCAATGAAAGTGCTTTTAAACAGTCACTGCTTAGGGCTACTTGAAGCGGAAACAAATCGTAGAGACAAAACTGAGAACTCCTTTATTTTATCAAGTTTCAAAGAGCCACTACAAACCATGTTGGATTTAGAGTTCCAAATTCATCTATCTATATACGAGAGAACAGAGTGAAACCTAAACACATAAACTGCTACTGTAGAAGAACGCTTCAACCTCGAAGAACAAAATTTGGTGAGCCAAGTGGGATTTGTGTACTCATCATTACCACCAAGTATCATCAACATTGGGTGAAAAAATATTTGCTGGTATTTCGGAAACTCGTAATTTCTTGGAAGCTTGGCAACCCCTCTAAATAAAAGTGCTTTTCCACCGTCTGTGCCTATGGCTACTTGAAGAGGAAACAAACCATAAAGACAAAACTGAGATCTCCTATATTTTGTCAAGTTTCAAAGAGCTACTAAAAACCATGTTGGATTTAGAGTTCCAAATTCATCTATCTATGTAAAAGTGAATAGAGTGAAACCTAAACATATAAACTGCTACTGTAGACGAACGCTTCAACCTAGAAGAACAAAATTTGGTGAGCCAAGTGGGATTTGTGTACCGATTTCACCATTAAGTATCATCAAGATGGTGTGAAAAAATATTTGCTGGCAATTCGGAAACTCTTTATTTCTTAGAAGCTTGGCAACCCCTCTCAATGAAAGTGCTTTTCCACAGTCTCTGCTTAGGGGTACTTGAAGCGGAAACAAACCATAGAAACAAAACTGAGAACTCCTTTATTTTGTCAAGTTTCAAAGAGCTACTACAAACCATGTTGGATTTAGAGTTCCAAATTCATCTATCTATACAGCAGAGAACAAAGTGAAACCTAAAAATAAAAACTGCTACTGAAAATGAACGCATTAACCTAGAAGAACAAAGTTTGGTGAGTCAAGTGGGATTTGTGTACCGATCATTACCACCAAGTATCATCAAGATTGGGTGAAAAAATATTTGCTGGTATATCGGAAACTGGTAATTCTTTGGAAGCTTGGCAACCCCTCTCAATGAAAGTGCTTTTCCACCATCTGTGCCTAGGGCTACTTGAAGAGGAAACAAACCATAGAGACAAAACTGAGAACTCCTTTATTTTGTCAAGTTTCAAAGTGCCACTACAAAACATGTTGGATTTCGAGTTCCAAATTCATCTATCTGTATACGAGAGAACAGAGTGAAACCTAAAAATAAAAACTGCTACTGAACGAACGCTTCAACCTAGAAGAACATAATTTGGTGAGCCAAGTGGGATTTGTGGACTTGTTATTACCACCACGTATCATCAAGATTGGGTGAAAAAATATTTGCTGGTATTTCGGAAACTCGTAATTTCTTGGAAGCTTGGCAACCCCTCTCAATGAAAGTGCTTTTAAACAGTCAATGCTTAGGGCTACTTGAAGCGGAAACAAATCGTAGAGACAAAACTGGGAACTCCTTTATTTTGTCAAGTTTCAAAGAGCCACTACAAACCATGTTGGATTTAGAGTTCCAAATTCATCTATCTATATACGAGAGAACAGAGTGAAACCTAAACATATAAACTGCTACTGTAGAAGAACGCTTCAACCTCGAAGAACAAAATTTGGTGAGCCAAGTGGGATTTGTGTACTCATCATTACCACCAAGTATCATCAACATTGGGTGAAAAAATATTTGCTGGTATTTCGGAAACTCGTAATTTCTTGGAAGCTTGGCAACCCCTCTCAATAAAAGTGCTTTTCGACCGTCTGTGCCTATGGCTACTTGAAGAGGAAACAAACCATAAAGACAAAACTGAGATCTCCTATATTTTGTCAAGTTTCAAAGAGCTACTAAAAACCATGTTGGATTTAGAGTTCCAAATTCATCTATCTATGTAGCAGTGAATAGAGTAAAACCTAAACATATAAACTGCTACTGTAGACGAACGCTTCAACCTAGAAGAACAAAATTTGGTGAGCCAAGTGGGATTTGTGTACTTGTCATTACCACCAAGTATCATCAAGTTTGGGTGAAAAAATATTTGCTGGTTTTTCGGAAACTTGTTATTTCTTAGAAGCTTGGCAACCCCTCTCAATGAAAGTTCTTTTCCACAATCAGTGCCTAGGGCTACTTAAAGAGGAAACATTCCATTGAGACAAAACTGAGACCTCCTTTATTTTGTCAAGTTTCAAACAGCTACTACAAACCATGTTGGATTTAGAGTTCCAAATTCATCTATCTATATAGCAGAGAACAGAGTGAAACCTAAACATAAAAACTGCTACTCTAAACGAACGCTTCAACCTAGAAGAACAAAATTTGTTGAGCCCAGTGGGATTTGTGGACTTGTCATTACCACCACGCATCATTACGATTGGGTGAAAAAATATTTGCTGGTATTTCGGAAACTGGTAATTTCTTGGAAGCTTGGCAACCCCTCTCAATGAATGTGCTTTTCCACAGTCTCAGCTTAGGGCTACTTGAAGCGGAAACAAATCATAGAGACAAAACTGAGAACTCCTTTATTTTGTCAAGTTTCAAAGAGCTACTACAAACCATGTTGGATTTAGAGTTCCAAATTCATCTATCTATATAGCAGAGAACAGAGTGAAACCTAAACATAAAAACTGCTACTGTAAATGAACGCTTCAACCTAGAAGAACAAAATTTGGTGAGCTGAGTTTGATTTGTGGACTTGTCATTACCACCACGTATCATCAAGATTGGGTCAAAAAATATTTGCTGGTATTTCGGAAACTCGTAATATCTTGGAAGCCTGGCAACCCCTCTCAATGAAAGTGCTTTTCCACAGTATCTGCTTAGGGCTACTTGAAGCGGAAACAAATCATAGAGACAAAACTGAGAACTCCTTTATTTTGTCAAGTTTCAAAGAGCTACTACAAACCACATTGTATTTAGAGTTCCAAATTCATCTATCTATATAGGAGAGAACAGAGTGAAACTTAAATATAAAAACTGCTACTGTAGACGAACGCTTCAACCTAGAAGAACAAAATTTGGTGAGCCAAGTGGGATTTGTGTACCGATTTCACCATTAAGTATCATCAAGATGGTGTGAAAAAATATTTGCTGGCAATTCGGAAAATCTTTATTTCTTAGAAGCTTGGCAACCCCTCTCAATGAAAGTGCTTTTCCACAGTCTCTGCTTAGGGGTACTTGAAGCAGAAACAAACCATAGAAAGAAAACTGAGAAGTCCTTTATTTTGTCAAGTTTCAAAGAGCTACTACAAACCATGTTGGATTTAGAGTTCCAAATTCATCTATCTATACAGCAGAGAACAAAGTGAAACCTAAAAATAAAAACTGCTACTGAAAACGAACGCATCAACCTAGAAGAACAAAGTTTGGTGAGTCAAGTGGGATTTGTGTACCGATCATTACCACCAAGTATCATCAAGATTGGGTGAAAAAATATTTGCTGGTATATCGGAAACTGGTAATTCTTTGGAAGCTTGGCAACCCCTCTCAATGAAAGTGCTTTTCCACCATCTGTGCCTAGGGCTACTTGAAGAGGAAACAAACCATAGAGACAAAACTGAGAACTCCTTTATTTTGTCAAGTTTCAAAGTGCCACTACAAAACATGTTGGATTTCGAGTTCCAAATTCATCTATCTGTATACGAGAGAACAGAGTGAAACCTAAAAATAAAAACTGCTACTGAACGAACGCTTCAACCTAGAAGAACATAATTTGGTGAGCCAAGTGGGATTTGTGGACTTGTCATTACCACCAGGTATCATCAAGATTGGGTGAAAAAATATTTGCTGGTATTTCGGAAACTCGTAATTTCTTGGAAGCTTGGCAACCCCTCTCAATGAAAGTGCTTTTAAACAGTCACTGCTTAGGGCTACTTGAAGCGGAAACAAATCGTAGAGACAAAACTGAGAACTCCTTTATTTTGTCAAGTTTCAAAGAGCCACTACAAACCATGTTGGATTTAGAGTTCCAAATTCATCTATCTATATACGAGAGAACAGAGTGAAACCTAAACATATAAACTGCTACTGTAGAAGAACGCTTCAACCTCGAAGAACAAAATTTGGTGAGCCAAGTGGGATTTGTGTACTCATCATTACCACCAAGTATCATCAACATTGGGTGAAAAAATATTTGCTGGTATTTCGGAAACTCGTAATTTCTTGGAAGCTTGGCAACCCCTCTCAATAAAAGTGCTTTTCGACCGTCTGTGCCTATGGCTACTTGAAGAGGAAACAAACCATAAAGACAAAACTGAGATCTCCTATATTTTGTCAAGTTTCAAAGAGCTACTAAAAACCATGTTGGATTTAGAGTTCCAAATTCATCTATCTATGTAGCAGTGAATAGAGTGAAACCTAAACATATAAACTGCTACTGTAGACGAACGCTTCAACCTAGAAGAACAAAATTTGGTGAGCCAAGTGGGATTTGTGTACTTGTCATTACCACCAAGTATCATCAAGTTTGGGTGAAAAAATATTTGCTGGTTTTTCGGAAACTTGTTATTTCTTAGAAGCTTGGCAACCCCTCTCAATGAAAGTTCTTTTCCACAATCAGTGCCTAGGGCTACTTAAAGAGGAAACATTCCATTGAGACAAAACTGAGACCTCCTTTATTTTGTCAAGTTTCAAACAGCTACTACAAACCATGTTGGATTTAGAGTTCCAAATTCATCTATCTATATAGCAGAGAACAGAGTGAAACCTAAACATAAAAACTGCTACTCTAAACGAACGCTTCAACCTAGAAGAACAAAATTTGTTGAGCCGAGTGGGATTTGTGGACTTGTCATTACCACCACGCATCATTAAGATTGGGTGAAAAAATATTTGCTGGTATTTCGGAAACTGGTAATTTCTTGGAAGCTTGGCAACCCCTCTCAATGAATGTGCTTTTCCACAGTCTCAGCTTAGGGCTACTTGAAGCGGAAACAAATCATAGAGACAAAACTGAGAACTCCTTTATTTTGTCAAGTTTCAAAGAGCTACTACAAACCATGTTGGATTTAGAGTTCCAAATTCATCTATCTATATAGCAGAGAACAGAGTGAAACCTAAACATAAAAACTGCTACTGTAAATGAACGCTTCAACCTAGAAGAACAAAATTTGGTGAGCTGAGTTTGATTTGTGGACTTGTCATTACCACCACGTATCATCAAGATTGGGTGAAAAAATATTTGCTGGTATTTCGGAAACTCGTAATATCTTGGAAGCCTGGCAACCCCTCTCAATGAAAGTGCTTTTCCACAGTATCTGCTTAGGGCTACTTGAAGCGGAAACAAATCATAGAGACAAAACTGAGAACTCCTTTATTTTGTCAAGTTTCAAAGAGCTACTACAAACCACATTGTATTTAGAGTTCCAAATTCATCTATCTATGTAAAAGTGAATAGAGTGAAACCTAAACATATAAACTGCTACTGTAGACGAACGCTTCAACCTAGAAGAACAAAATTTGGTGAGCCAAGTGGGATTTGTGTACCGATTTCACCATTAAGTATCATCAAGATGGTGTGAAAAAATATTTGCTGGCAATTCGGAAACTCTTTATTTCTTAGAAGCTTGGCAACCCCTCTCAATGAAAGTGCTTTTCCACAGTCTCTGCTTAGGGGTACTTGAAGCGGAAACAAACCATAGAAACAAAACTGAGAACTCCTTTATTTTGTCAAGTTTCAAAGAGCTACTACAAACCATGTTGGATTTAGAGTTCCAAATTCATCTATCTATACAGCAGAGAACAAAGTGAAACCTAAAAATAAAAACTGCTACTGAAAATGAACGCATTAACCTAGAAGAACAAAGTTTGGTGAGTCAAGTGGGATTTGTGTACCGATCATTACCACCAAGTATCATCAAGATTGGGTGAAAAAATATTTGCTGGTATATCGGAAACTGGTAATTCTTTGGAAGCTTGGCAACCCCTCTCAATGAAAGTGCTTTTCCACCATCTGTGCCTAGGGCTACTTGAAGAGGAAACAAACCATAGAGACAAAACTGAGAACTCCTTTATTTTGTCAAGTTTCAAAGTGCCACTACAAAACATGTTGGATTTCGAGTTCCAAATTCATCTATCTGTATACGAGAGAACAGAGTGAAACCTAAAAATAAAAACTGCTACTGAACGAACGCTTCAACCTAGAAGAACATAATTTGGTGAGCCAAGTGGGATTTGTGGACTTGTTATTACCACCACGTATCATCAAGATTGGGTGAAAAAATATTTGCTGGTATTTCGGAAACTCGTAATTTCTTGGAAGCTTGGCAACCCCTCTCAATGAAAGTGCTTTTAAACAGTCAATGCTTAGGGCTACTTGAAGCGGAAACAAATCGTAGAGACAAAACTGGGAACTCCTTTATTTTGTCAAGTTTCAAAGAGCCACTACAAACCATGTTGGATTTAGAGTTCCAAATTCATCTATCTATATACGAGAGAACAGAGTGAAACCTAAACATATAAACTGCTACTGTAGAAGAACGCTTCAACCTCGAAGAACAAAATTTGGTGAGCCAAGTGGGATTTGTGTACTCATCATTACCACCAAGTATCATCAACATTGGGTGAAAAAATATTTGCTGGTATTTCGGAAACTCGTAATTTCTTGGAAGCTTGGCAACCCCTCTCAATAAAAGTGCTTTTCGACCGTCTGTGCCTATGGCTACTTGAAGAGGAAACAAACCATAAAGACAAAACTGAGATCTCCTATATTTTGTCAAGTTTCAAAGAGCTACTAAAAACCATGTTGGATTTAGAGTTCCAAATTCATCTATCTATGTAGCAGTGAATAGAGTAAAACCTAAACATATAAACTGCTACTGTAGACGAACGCTTCAACCTAGAAGAACAAAATTTGGTGAGCCAAGTGGGATTTGTGTACTTGTCATTACCACCAAGTATCATCAAGTTTGGGTGAAAAAATATTTGCTGGTTTTTCGGAAACTTGTTATTTCTTAGAAGCTTGGCAACCCCTCTCAATGAAAGTTCTTTTCCACAATCAGTGCCTAGGGCTACTTAAAGAGGAAACATTCCATTGAGACAAAACTGAGACCTCCTTTATTTTGTCAAGTTTCAAACAGCTACTACAAACCATGTTGGATTTAGAGTTCCAAATTCATCTATCTATATAGCAGAGAACAGAGTGAAACCTAAACATAAAAACTGCTACTCTAAACGAACGCTTCAACCTAGAAGAACAAAATTTGTTGAGCCCAGTGGGATTTGTGGACTTGTCATTACCACCACGCATCATTACGATTGGGTGAAAAAATATTTGCTGGTATTTCGGAAACTGGTAATTTCTTGGAAGCTTGGCAACCCCTCTCAATGAATGTGCTTTTCCACAGTCTCAGCTTAGGGCTACTTGAAGCGGAAACAAATCATAGAGACAAAACTGAGAACTCCTTTATTTTGTCAAGTTTCAAAGAGCTACTACAAACCATGTTGGATTTAGAGTTCCAAATTCATCTATCTATATAGCAGAGAACAGAGTGAAACCTAAACATAAAAACTGCTACTGTAAATGAACGCTTCAACCTAGAAGAACAAAATTTGGTGAGCTGAGTTTGATTTGTGGACTTGTCATTACCACCACGTATCATCAAGATTGGGTCAAAAAATATTTGCTGGTATTTCGGAAACTCGTAATATCTTGGAAGCCTGGCAACCCCTCTCAATGAAAGTGCTTTTCCACAGTATCTGCTTAGGGCTACTTGAAGCGGAAACAAATCATAGAGACAAAACTGAGAACTCCTTTATTTTGTCAAGTTTCAAAGAGCTACTACAAACCACATTGTATTTAGAGTTCCAAATTCATCTATCTATATAGGAGAGAACAGAGTGAAACTTAAATATAAAAACTGCTACTGTAGACGAACGCTTCAACCTAGAAGAACAAAATTTGGTGAGCCAAGTGGGATTTGTGTACCGATTTCACCATTAAGTATCATCAAGATGGTGTGAAAAAATATTTGCTGGCAATTCGGAAAATCTTTATTTCTTAGAAGCTTGGCAACCCCTCTCAATGAAAGTGCTTTTCCACAGTCTCTGCTTAGGGGTACTTGAAGCAGAAACAAACCATAGAAAGAAAACTGAGAAGTCCTTTATTTTGTCAAGTTTCAAAGAGCTACTACAAACCATGTTGGATTTAGAGTTCCAAATTCATCTATCTATACAGCAGAGAACAAAGTGAAACCTAAAAATAAAAACTGCTACTGAAAACGAACGCATCAACCTAGAAGAACAAAGTTTGGTGAGTCAAGTGGGATTTGTGTACCGATCATTACCACCAAGTATCATCAAGATTGGGTGAAAAAATATTTGCTGGTATATCGGAAACTGGTAATTCTTTGGAAGCTTGGCAACCCCTCTCAATGAAAGTGCTTTTCCACCATCTGTGCCTAGGGCTACTTGAAGAGGAAACAAACCATAGAGACAAAACTGAGAACTCCTTTATTTTGTCAAGTTTCAAAGTGCCACTACAAAACATGTTGGATTTCGAGTTCCAAATTCATCTATCTGTATACGAGAGAACAGAGTGAAACCTAAAAATAAAAACTGCTACTGAACGAACGCTTCAACCTAGAAGAACATAATTTGGTGAGCCAAGTGGGATTTGTGGACTTGTCATTACCACCAGGTATCATCAAGATTGGGTGAAAAAATATTTGCTGGTATTTCGGAAACTCGTAATTTCTTGGAAGCTTGGCAACCCCTCTCAATGAAAGTGCTTTTAAACAGTCACTGCTTAGGGCTACTTGAAGCGGAAACAAATCGTAGAGACAAAACTGAGAACTCCTTTATTTTGTCAAGTTTCAAAGAGCCACTACAAACCATGTTGGATTTAGAGTTCCAAATTCATCTATCTATATACGAGAGAACAGAGTGAAACCTAAACATATAAACTGCTACTGTAGAAGAACGCTTCAACCTCGAAGAACAAAATTTGGTGAGCCAAGTGGGATTTGTGTACTCATCATTACCACCAAGTATCATCAACATTGGGTGAAAAAATATTTGCTGGTATTTCGGAAACTCGTAATTTCTTGGAAGCTTGGCAACCCCTCTCAATAAAAGTGCTTTTCGACCGTCTGTGCCTATGGCTACTTGAAGAGGAAACAAACCATAAAGACAAAACTGAGATCTCCTATATTTTGTCAAGTTTCAAAGAGCTACTAAAAACCATGTTGGATTTAGAGTTCCAAATTCATCTATCTATGTAGCAGTGAATAGAGTGAAACCTAAACATATAAACTGCTACTGTAGACGAACGCTTCAACCTAGAAGAACAAAATTTGGTGAGCCAAGTGGGATTTGTGTACTTGTCATTACCACCAAGTATCATCAAGTTTGGGTGAAAAAATATTTGCTGGTTTTTCGGAAACTTGTTATTTCTTAGAAGCTTGGCAACCCCTCTCAATGAAAGTTCTTTTCCACAATCAGTGCCTAGGGCTACTTAAAGAGGAAACATTCCATTGAGACAAAACTGAGACCTCCTTTATTTTGTCAAGTTTCAAACAGCTACTACAAACCATGTTGGATTTAGAGTTCCAAATTCATCTATCTATATAGCAGAGAACAGAGTGAAACCTAAACATAAAAACTGCTACTCTAAACGAACGCTTCAACCTAGAAGAACAAAATTTGTTGAGCCGAGTGGGATTTGTGGACTTGTCATTACCACCACGCATCATTAAGATTGGGTGAAAAAATATTTGCTGGTATTTCGGAAACTGGTAATTTCTTGGAAGCTTGGCAACCCCTCTCAATGAATGTGCTTTTCCACAGTCTCAGCTTAGGGCTACTTGAAGCGGAAACAAATCATAGAGACAAAACTGAGAACTCCTTTATTTTGTCAAGTTTCAAAGAGCTACTACAAACCATGTTGGATTTAGAGTTCCAAATTCATCTATCTATATAGCAGAGAACAGAGTGAAACCTAAACATAAAAACTGCTACTGTAAATGAACGCTTCAACCTAGAAGAACAAAATTTGGTGAGCTGAGTTTGATTTGTGGACTTGTCATTACCACCACGTATCATCAAGATTGGGTGAAAAAATATTTGCTGGTATTTCGGAAACTCGTAATATCTTGGAAGCCTGGCAACCCCTCTCAATGAAAGTGCTTTTCCACAGTATCTGCTTAGGGCTACTTGAAGCGGAAACAAATCATAGAGACAAAACTGAGAACTCCTTTATTTTGTCAAGTTTCAAAGAGCTACTACAAACCACATTGTATTTAGAGTTCCAAATTCATCTATCTATATAGGAGAGAACAGAGTGAAACTTAAATATAAAAACTGCTACTGTAGATGAACGCTTCAACCTAGAAGAACAAAATTTGGTGAGCCAAGTGGGATTTGTGTACCGATTTCACCATTAAGTATCATCAAGATGGTGTGAAAAAACATTTGCTGGCAATTCGGAAACTCTTTATTTCTTAGAAGCTTGGCAACCCCTCTCAATGAAAGTGCTTTTCCACAGTCTCTGCTTAGGGGTACTTGAAGCAGAAACAAACCATAGAAACAAAACTGAGAACTCCTTTATTTTGTCAAGTTTCAAAGAGCTACTACAAACCATGTTGGATTTAGAGTTCCAAATTCATCTATCTATACAGCAGAGAACAAAGTGAAACCTAAAAATAAAAACTGCTACTGAAAATGAACGCATCAACCTAGAAGAACAAAGTTTGGTGAGTCAAGTGGGATTTGTGTACCGATCATTACCACCAAGTATCATCAAGATTGGGTGAAAAAATATTTGCTGGTATATCGGAAACTGGTAATTCTTTGGAAGCTTGGCAACCCCTCTCAATGAAAGTGCTTTTCCACCATCTGTGCCTAGGGCTACTTGAAGAGGAAACAAACCATAGAGACAAAACTGAGAACTCCTTTATTTTGTCAAGTTTCAAAGTGCCACTACAAAACATGTTGGATTTCGAGTTCCAAATTCATCTATCTGTATACGAGAGAACAGAGTGAAACCTAAAAATAAAAACTGCTACTGAACGAACACTTCAACCTAGAAGAATATAATTTGGTGAGCCAAGTGGGATTTGTGGACTTGTCATTACCACCAGGTATCATCAAGATTGGGTGAAAAAATATTTGCTGGTATTTCGGAAACTCGTAATTTCTTGGAAGCTTGGCAACCCCTCTCAATGAAAGTGCTTTTAAACAGTCACTGCTTAGGGCTACTTGAAGCGGAAACAAATCGTAGAGACAAAACTGAGAACTCCTTTATTTTGTCAAGTTTCAAAGAGCCACTACAAACCATGTTGGATTTAGAGTTCCAAATTCATCTATCTATATACGAGAGAACAGAGTGAAACCTAAACATATAAACTGCTACTGTAGAAGAACGCTTCAACCTCGAAGAACAAAATTTGGTGAGCCAAGTGGGATTTGTGTACTCATCATTACCACCAAGTATCATCAACATTGGGTGAAAAAATATTTGCTGGTATTTCGGAAACTCGTAATTTCTTGGAAGCTTGGCAACCCCTCTCAATAAAAGTGCTTTTCCACCGTCTGTGCCTATGGCTACTTGAAGAGGAAACAAACCATAAAGACAAAACTGAGATCTCCTATATTTTGTCAAGTTTCAAAGAGCTACTAAAAACCATGTTGGATTTAGAGTTCCAAATTCATCTATCTATGTAGCAGTGAATAGAGTGAAACCTAAACATATAAACTGCTACTGTAGACGAACGCTTCAACCTAGAAGAACAAAATTTGGTGAGCCAAGTGGGATTTGTGTACTTGTCATTACCACCAAGTATCATCAAGTTTGGGTGAAAAAATATTTGCTGGTTTTTCGGAAACTTGTTATTTCTTAGAAGCTTGGCAACCCCTCTCAATGAAAGTTCTTTTCCACAGTCAGTGCCTAGGGCTACTTAAAGAGGAAACATTCCATTGAGACAAAACTGAGACCTCCTTTATTTTGTCAAGTTTCAAAGAGCTACTACAAACCATGTTGGATTTAGAGTTCCAAATTCATCTATCTATATAGCAGAGAACAGAGTGAAACCTAAACATAAAAACTGCTACTGTAAATGAACGCTTCAACCTAGAAGAACAAAATTTGGTGAGCCGAGTTTGATTTGTGGACTTGTCATTACCACCACGTATCATCAAGATTGGGTGAAAAAATATTTGCTGGTATTTCGGAAACTCGTAATATCTTGGAAGCTTGGCAACCCCTCTCAATGAAAGTGCTTTTCCACAGTATCTGCTTAGGGCTACTTGAAGCGGAAACAAATCATAGAGACAAAACTGAGAACTCCTTTATTTTGTCAAGTTTCAAAGAGCTACTACAAACCATATTGTATTTAGAGTTCCAAATTCATCTATCCATATAGGAGAGAACAGAGTGAAACTTAAATATAAAAACTGCTACTGTAGACGAACGCTTCAACCTAGAAGAACAAAATTCGGTGAGCCAAGTGGGATTTGTGTACCGATTTCACCATTAAGTATCATCAAGATGGTGTGAAAAAATATTTGCTGGCAATTCGGAAACTCTTTATTTCTTAGAAGCTTGGCAACCCCTCTCAATGAAAGTGCTTTTCCACAGTCTCTTCTTAGGGGTACTTGAAGCGAAAACAAATCGTAGAGAAAAAACTGAGAACTCCTTTATTTTGTCAAGTTTCATAGAGCCACTACAAACCATGTTGGATTTAGAGTTCCAAATTCATCTATCTATATACGAGAGAACAGAGTGAAACCTAAACATATAAACTGCTACTGTAGAAGAACGCTTCAACTTCGAAGAACAAAATTTGGTGAGCCAAGTGGGATTTGTGTAGTCATCAATACCACCAAGTATCATCAACATTGGGTGAAAAAATATTTGCTGGTATTTCGGAAACTCGTAATTTCTTGGAAGCTTGGCAACCCCTCTCAATAAAAGTGCTTTTCCACCGTCTGTGCCTATGGCTACTTGAAGAGGAAAGAAACCATAAAGACAAAACTGAGATCTCCTATATTTTGTCAAGTTTCAAAGAGCTACTACAAACCATGTTGGATTTAGAGTTCCAAATTCATCTATCTATATAGCAGAGAACAGAGTGAAACCTAAACATAAAAACTGCTACTCTAAACGAACGCTTCAACCTAGAAGAACCAAATTTGTTGAGCCGAGTGGGATTTGTGGACTTGTCATTACGACCACGCATCATTAAGATTGGGTGAAAAAATATTTGCTGGTATTTCGGAAACTGGTAATTTCTTGGAAGCTTGGCAACCCCTCTCAATGAATGTGCTTTTCCACAGTCTCTGCTTAGGGCTACTTGAAGTGGAAACAAATCATAGAGACAAAACTGAGAACTCCTTTATTTTGTCAAGTTTCAAAGAGCTACTACAAACCATGTTGGATTTAGAGTTACAAATTCATCTATCTATATAGCAGAGAACAGAGTGAAACCTAAACATAAAAACTGCTACTGTAAATGAACGCTTCAACCTAGAAGAACAAAATTTGGTGAGCTGAGTTTGATTTGTGGACTTGTCATTACCACCACGTATCATCAAGATTGGGTGAAAAAATATTTGCTGCTATTTCGGAAACTCGTAATATCTTGGAAGCCTGGCAACCCCTCTCAATGAAAGTGCTTTTCCACAGTATCTGCTTAGGGCTACTTGAAGCGGAAACAAATCATAGAGATAAAACTGAGAACTCCTTTATTTTGTCAAGTTTCAAAGAGCTACTACAAACCACATTGTATTTAGAGTTCCAAATTCATCTATCTATATAGGAGAGAACAGAGTGAAACTTAAATATAAAAACTGCTACTGTAGACGAACGCTTCAACCTAGAAGAACAAAATTTGGTGAGCCAAGTGGGATTTGTGTACCGATTTCACCATTAAGTATCATCAAGATGGTGTGAAAAAATATTTGCTGGCAATTCGGAAACTCTTTATTTCTTAGAAGCTTGGCAACCCCTCTCAATGAAAGTGCTTTTCCACAGTCTCTGCTTAGGGGTACTTGAAGCGGAAACAAACCATAGAAACAAAACTGAGAACTCCTTTATTTTGTCAAGTTTCAAAGAGCTACTACAAACCATGTTGGATTTAGAGTTCCAAATTCATCTATCTATACAGCAGAGAACAAAGTGAAACCTAAAAATAAAAACTGCTACTGAAAATGAACGCATCAACCTAGAAGAACCAAGTTTGGTGAGTCAAGTGGGATTTGTGTAGCGATCATTACCACCAAGTATCATCAAGATTGGGTGAAAAAATATTTGCTGGTATATCGGAAACTGGTAATTCTTTGGAAGCTTGGCAACCCCTCTCAATGAAAGTGCTTTTCCACCATCTGTGCCTAGGGCTACTTGAAGAGGAAACAAACCATAGAGACAAAACTGAGAACTCCTTTATTTTGTCAAGTTTCAAAGTGCCACTACAAAACATGTTGGATTTCGAGTTCCAAATTCATCTATCTGTATACGAGAGAACAGAGTGAAACCTAAAAATAAAAACTGCTACTGAACGAACGCTTCAACCTAGAAGAACATAATTTGGTGAGCCAAGTGGGATTTGTGGACTTGTCATTACCACCAGGTATCATCAAGATTGGGTGAAAAAATATTTGCTGGTATTTCGGAAACTCGTAATTTCGTGGAAGCTTGGCAACCCCTCTCAATGAAAGTGCTTTTAAACAGTCACTGCTTAGGGCTACTTGAAGCGGAAACAAATCGTAGAGACAAAACTGAGAACTCCTTTATTTTGTCAAGTTTCAAAGAGCCACTACAAACCATGTTGGATTTAGAGTTCCAAATTCATCTATCTATATACGAGAGAACAGAGTGAAACCTAAACATATAAACTGCTACTGTAGAAGAACGCTTCAACCTCGAAGAACAAAATTTGGTGAGCCAAGTGGGATTTGTGTACTCATCATTACCACCAAGTATCATCAACATTGGGTGAAAAAATATTTGCTGGTATTTCGGAAACTCGTAATTTCTTGGAAGCTTGGCAACCCCTCTCAATAAAAGTGCTTTTCCACTGTCTGTGCCTATGGCTACTTGAAGAGGAAACAAACCATAAAGACAAAACTGAGATCTCCTATATTTTGTCAAGTTTCAAAGAGCTACTAAAAACCATGTTGGATTTAGAGTTCCAAATTCATCTATCTATGTAGCAGTGAATAGAGTGAAACCTAAACATATAAACTGCTACTGTAGACGAACGCTTCAACCTAGAAGAACAAAATTTGGTGAGCCAAGTGGGATTTGTGTACTTGTCATTACCACCAAGTATCATCAAGTTTGGGTGAAAAAATATTTGCTGGTTTTTCGGAAACTTGTTATTTCTTAGAAGCTTGGCAACCCCTCTCAATGAAAGTTCTTTCCACAGTCAGTGCCTAGGGCTACTTAAAGAGGAAACATTCCATTGAGACAAAACTGAGACCTCCTTTATTTTGTCAAGTTTCAAACAGCTACTACAAACCATGTTGGATTTAGAGTTCCAAATTCATCTATCTATATAGCAGAGAACAGAGTGAAACCTAAACATAAAAACTGCTACTCTAAACGAACGCTTCAACCTAGAAGAACAAAATTTGTTGAGCCGAGTGGGATTTGTGGACTTGTCATTACCACCACGCATCATTAAGATTGGGTGAAAAAATATTTGCTGGTATTTCGGAAACTGGTAATTTCTTGGAAGCTTGGTAACCCCTCTCAATGAATGTGCTTTTCCACAGTCTCTGCTTAGGGCTACTTGAAGCGGAAACAAATCATAGAGACAAAACTGAGAACTCCTTTATTTTGTCAAGTTTCAAAGAGCTACTACAAACCATGTTGGATTTAGAGTTCCAAATTCATCTATCTATATAGCAGAGAACAGAGTGAAACCTAAACATAAAAACTGCTACTGTAAATGAACGCTTCAACCTAGAAGAACAAAATTTGGTGAGCCGAGTTTGATTTGTGGACTTGTCATTACCACCACGTATCATCAAGATTGGGTGAAAAAATATTTGCTGGTATTTCGGAAACTCATAATATCTTGGAAGCTTGGCAACCCCTCTCAATGAAAGTGCTTTTCCACAGTATCTGCTTAGGGCTACTTGAAGCGGAAACAAATCATAGAGACAAAACTGAGAACTCCTTTATTTTGTCAAGTTTCAAAGAGCTACTACAAACCATATTGTATTTAGAGTTCCAAATTCATCTATCTATATAGGAGAGAACAGAGTGAAACTTAAATATAAAAACTGCTACTGTAGACGAACGCTTCAACATAGAAGAACAAAATTTGGTGAGCCGAGTTTGATTTGTGTACCGATTTCACCATTAAGTATCATCAAGATGGTGTGAAAAAATATTTGCTGGCAATTCGGAAACTCTTTATTTCTTAGAAGCTTGGCAACCCCTCTCAATGAAAGTGCTTTTCCACAGTCTCTGCTTAGGGGTACTTGAAGCGAAAACAAATCGTAGAGACAAAACTGAGAACTCCTTTATTTTGTCAAGTTTCAAAGAGCCACTACAAACCATGTTGGATTTAGAGTTCCAAATTCATCTATCTATATACGAGAGAACAGAGTGAAACCTAAACATATAAACTGCTACTGTAGAAGAACGCTTCAACCTCGAAGAACAAAATTTGGTGAGCCAAGTGGGATTTGTGTAGTCATCATTACCACCAAGTATCACCAACATTGGGTGAAAAAATATTTGCTGGTATTTCGGAAACTCATAATTTCTTGGAAGCTTGGCAACCCCTCTCAATAAAAGTGCTTTTCCACCGTCTGTGCCTATGGCTACTTGAAGAGGAAACAAACCATAAAGACAAAACTGAGATCTCCTATATTTTGTCAAGTTTCAAAGAGCTACTAAAAACCATGTTGGATTTAGAGTTCCAAATTCATCTATCTATGTAGCAGTGAATAGAGTGAAACCTAAACATATAAACTGCTACTGTAGACGAACGCTTCAACCTAGAAGAACAAAATTTGGTGAGCCAAGTGGGATTTGTGTAGTCCTCATTACCACCAAGTATCATCAACATTGGGTGAAAAAATATTTGCTGGTTTTTCGGAAACTTGTTATTTCTTAGAAGCTTGGCAACCCCTCTCAATGAAAGTTCTTTCCACAGTCAGTGCCTAGGGCTACTTAAAGAGGAAACATTCCATTGAGACAAAACTGAGACCTCCTTTATTTTGTCAAGTTTCAAACAGCTACTACAAACCATGTTGTATTTAGAGTTCCAAATTCATCTATCTACATAGGAGAGAAGAGTGAAACCTAAACATAAAAACTGCTACTCTAAACAAACGCTTCAACCTAGAAGAACAAAATTTGTTGAGCTGAGTGGGATTTGTGGACTTGTCATTACCACCACGCATCATTAAGATTGGGTGAAAAAATATTTGCTGGTATTTCGGAAACTCGTAATATCTTGGAAGCTTGGCAACCCCTCTCAATGAAAGTGCTTTTCCACAGTATCTGCTTAGGGCTACTTGAAGCGGAAACAAATCATAGAGACAAAACTGAGAACTCCTTTATTTTGTCAAGTTTCAAAGAGCTACTACAAACCATGTTGGATTTAGAGTTCCAAATTCATCTATCTATATAGCAGAGAACAGAGTGAAACCTAAACATAAAAACTGCTACTGTAAATGAACGCTTCAACCTAGAAGAACAAAATTTGGTGAGCCGAGTTTGATTTGTGGACTTGTCATTACCACCACGTATCATCAAGATTGGTTGAAAAAATATTTGCTGGTATTTCGGAAACTCGTAATATCTTGGAAGCTTGGCAACCCCTCTCAATGAAAGTGCTTTTCCACAGTATCTGCTTAGGGCTACTTGAAGCGGAAACAAATCATAGAGACAAAACTGAGAACTCCTTTATTTTGTCAAGTTTCAAAGAGCTACTACAAACCATATTGTATTTAGAGTTCCAAATTCATCTATCTATATAGGAGAGAACAGAGTGAAACTTAAATATAAAAACTGCTACTGTAGACGAACGCTTCAACCTAGAAGAACAAAATTTGGTGAGCCAAGTGGGATTTGTGTACCAATTTCACCATTAAGTATCATCAAGATGGGGTGAAAAAATATTTGCTGGCAATTCGGAAACTCTATTTCTTAGAAGCTTGGCAAACCCTCTCAATGAAAGTGCTTTTCCACAGTCTCTGCTTAGGGGTACTTGAAGCGGAAACAAACCATAGAAACAAAACTGAGAACTCCTTTATTTTGTCAAGTTTCAAAGAGCTACTACAAACCATGTTGGATTTAGAGTTCCAAATTCATCTATCTATACAGCAGAGAACAAAGTGAAACCTAAAAATAAATACTGCTACTGAAAATGAACGCATCAACCTAGAAGAACAAAGCTTGGTGAGTCAAGTGGGATTTGTGTACCGATCATTACCACCAAGTATCATCAAGATTGGGTGAAAAAATATTTGCTGGTATATCGGAAACTGGTAATTTTTTGGAAGCTTGGCAACCCCTCTCAATGAAAGTGCTTTTCCACCATCTGTGCCTAGGGCTACTTGAAGAGGAAACAAACCATAGAGACAAAACTGAGAACTCCTTTATTTTGTCAAGTTTCAAAGAACCACTACAAAACATGTTGGATTTCGAGTTCCAAATTCATCTATCTGTATACGAGAGAACAGAGTGAAACCTAAAAATAAAAACTGCTACTGAACGAACGCTTCAACCTAGAGAACATAATTTGGTGAGCAAAGTGGGATTTGTGGACTTGTCATTACCACCACCTTTCATCAAGTTTGGGTGAAAAAATATTTGCTGGTATTTCGGAAACTCGTAATTTCTTGGAAGCTTGGCAACCCCTCTCAATGAAAGTGCTTTTAAACAGTCTCTGCTTAGGGCTACTTGAAGCGGAAACAAATCGTAGAGACAAAACTGAGAACTCCTTTATTTTGTCAAGTTTCAAAGAGCCACTACAAACCATGTTGGATTTAGAGTTCCAAATTCATCTATCTATATACGAGAGAACACGAGTGAAACCTAAACATATAAACTGCTACTGTAGAAGAACGCTTCAACCTCGAAGAACAAAATTTGGTGAGCCAAGTGGGATTTGTGTACTCATCATTACCACCAAGTATCATCAACATTGGGTGAAAAAATATTTGCTGGTATTTCGGAAACTCGTAATTTCTTGGAAGCTTGGCAACCCCTCTCAATAAAAGTGCTTTTCCACCGTCTGTGCCTAGGGCTACTTGAAGAGGAAACAAACCATAAAGACAAAACTGAGATCTCCTATATTTTGTCAAGTTTCAAAGAGCCACTACAAACCATGTTGGATTTAGAGTTCCAAATTCATCTATCTATGTAGCAGTGAACAGAGTGAAACCTAAACATTTAAACTGCTACTGTAGACAAACGCTTCAACCTAGAAGAATAAAATTTGGTGAGCCAAGTGGGATTTGTGTACTTGTCCTTACCACCAAGTATCATCAAGATTGGGTGAAAAAATATTTGCTGGTATTTCGAAAACTCGTTATTTCTTAGAAGCTTGGCAACCCCTCTCAATGAAAGTGCTTTTCCACTGTCTGAGATAGGTCTACTTGAAGAGGAAAAAAACCATAGAGACAAAACTGAGAACTCCTTTATTTTGTCAAGTTTCAAAGAGGCACTACAAACTATGTTGGATTTAGAGTTCCAAATTCATCTATCTATATAGCAGAGAACAGAGTGAAACCTAAACATAAAAACTGCTACTGTAAACGAACGCTTCAACCTAGAAGAACAAAATTTGGTGAGCCGAGTGGGATTTGTGGACTTGTCATTACCACCACGTATCATCAAGATTGGGTGAAAAAATATTTGCTGGTATTCGGAAACTCGTAATTTCTTGGAGCTTGACAACCCCTCTCAATGAAAGTGCTTTTCCACAGTCTCTACTTAGGGCTACTTGAAGCGGAAACAAATCATAGAGACAAAACTGAGAACACCTTTATTTTGTCAAGTTTCAAAGATCTACTGCAAACCATGTTGGATTTAGAGTTCCAAATTCATCTATCTATAAAGGAGAGAACAGAGTAAGACCTAAAAATCAAAACTGCTACTGTAGACGAATGCTTCAACATAGAAGAACAGAATTTGGTGAGCCAAGAGGGATTTGTGTACTTGTCCTTCCCACCAAGTATCATCAAGATTATGTGAAAAAATATTTGCTGGTATTTCGGAAACTGGTAATTTCTTGGAAGCTTGGCAACCCCTCTCAATGAAAGTGCTTTTCCAACGTCTGTGCCTAGGGCTACTTGATGAGGAAACAAACCATAGAGACAAAACTGAGAACTCCGTTATTTTGTCAAGTTTCAAAGAGCCACTACAAACCATGTTGGATTTAGAGTTCCAAATTCATCTATCTATATACGAGAGAACAGAGTGAAACCTAAACATAAAAACTGCTACTGTAGAAGAACGCTTCAACCTAGAAAAACAAAATTTGGTGAGCCAAGTGGGATTTGTGTACTGATCATTACCACCAAGTATCATCAAGATTGGGTGAAAAAATATTTGCTGGTATTTCGGAAACTCGTAATTTCTTGGAAGCTTGGCAACCCCTCTCAATGAAAGTGCTTTTCCACAGTCACTGCTTAGGGCTACTTGAAGCGGAAACAAATCATAGAGACAAAACTGAGAACTCCTTTATTTTGTCAAGTTTCAATGTGCTACTACAAACCACGTTGGATTTAGAGTTCCAAATTCATCTATCTATATAGGAGAGAACAGATTGAAACCTAAATATAAAAATTGCTACTGTAGACGAACGCTTCAACCTAGAAGAACAAAATTTGGTGAGCCCAGTGGGATTTGTGTACTGATCATCACCTCCAAGTATCATCAAGATTGGGAGAAAAAATATTTGCTGGTTTTTCGGAAACTCATAATTTCTTGGAAGCTTGGCAAACCCTTTCAATGAAAGTGCATTTCCACAGTCTCTGCTTATGGCTACATGAAGCAGAAACAAATCATAGAGACAAAACTGAGAACTCCTTTACTTTGTCAAATTTGAAAGAGCTACTACAAGCCATATTGGATTTAGAATTCCAAATTCATCTATCTATATTGTAGAGACAGAGTGAAACCTAAATATAAAAACTGCTACTGTAGACGAACGCTTCAACCTAGAAGAACAAAATTTGGTGAGCCAAGTGGGATTTGTTTACTGATCATTACCACCAAGTGTCATCAAGATTGTGAGAAAAAATATTTGCTGGTATTTCGGAAACTCGTTATTTCTTAGAAGCTTGGCAACCCTTCTCAATGAAAGTGATTTTCCACAGTCTCTGCTTAGGGCTACTTGAAGCAGAAACAAATCATAGAGACAAAACTGAGAACTCCTTTATTTTGTCAAGTTTCAAAGAGCTACTACAAACCATGTTGGATTTAGAGTTCCAAATTCATCTATCTATATAGGAGAGAACAGAGTAAAACCTAAAAATAAAAACTGCTACTGTAGACGAATGCTTCAACCTTGAAGAACAGAATTTGGTGAGCCAAGTGGGATTTGTGTACTTGTCCTTACCATCAAGTATCATCAAGTTTGGGTGAAAAAATATTTGCTGGTATTTCGAAAACTCGTTATTTCTTAGAAGCTTGGCAACCCCTCTCAATGAAAGTGCTTTTCCACTGTCTGAGCCAGGGCTACTTGAAGAGGAAACAAACCATAGAGACAAAACTGAGAACTCCTTTATTTTGTCAAGTTTCAAAGAGCCACTACAAACTATGTTGGATTTAGAGTTCCAAATTCATCTATCTATATAGCAGAGAACAGAGTGAAACCTAAACATAAAAACTGCTACTGTAGACGAACGCTTCAACCTAGAAGAACAAAATTTGGTGAGCCAAGTGAGATTTGTGTACTTGTCATTACCATCAAGTATCATCAAGATTGGGTGAAAAAATATTTGCTGGTATTTCGGAAACTCTTTATTTCTTAGAAGCTTGGCAACCCCTCTCAATGAAAGTGCTTTTCCACAGTCTCTACTTAGGGCTACTTAAAGAAGAAACAATCCATAGAGACAAAACTGAGACCTCCTTTATTTTGTCCAGTCTCAAAGATCTACTACAAACCATGTTGGATTTAGAGTTCCAAATTCATCTATATATATAGCAGAGAACAGAGTGAAACCTAAACATAAAAACTGATACTGTAAACGAACGCTTCAACCTAGAATAACAAAATCTGGTGAGCCGAGTGGGATTTGTGGACTTGTCATTACCACCACGTATAATCAAGATTGGGTTAAAAAATATTTGCTGGTATTCGAAAACTCGTAATTTCTTGGAGCTTGGCAACCCCTCTCAATGAAAGTGCTTTTCCACAGTCTCTGCTTAGGGCTACTTGAAGCGGAAACAAATCGTAGAGACAAAACTGAGAACTCCTTTATTTTGTCAAGTTTCAAAGAGCTACTACAAACCATATTGGATTTAGACTTCCAAAAACATCTATCTATATAGGAGAGAACAGAGTGAAACCTAAATATAAAAACTGCTACTGTAGACGAACGCTTCAACCTAGAAGAACAAAATTTTGTGAGACAAGTGGAATTTGTGTACCGATCTTCACCACCAAGTATCATCAAGATTGGGTGAAAAAATGTTTGCTGGTAATTCGGAAACTCGTTATTTCTTAGAAGCTTGGCAACCCCTCTCAATGAAAGTGCTTTTCCACAGTCTCTGCTTAGGGGTACTTGAAGCGGAAACAAATCATAGAGACAAAACTGAGAACACCTTTATTTTGTCAAGTTTCAAAGATCTACTGCAAACCATGTTGGATTTAGACTTCCAAATTCATCTATCTATATAGGAGAGAACAGAGTAAGACCTAAAAATAAAAACTGCTACTGTAGACGAATGCTTCAACCTAGAAGAACAGAATTTGGTGAGCCAAGTGGGATTTGTGTACTTGTCCTTCCCACCAAGTATCATCAAGATTGGGTGAAAAAATATTTGCTGGTATTTCGGAAACTCGTTATTTCTTAGAAGATTGGCAACCCCTCTCCATGAAAGTGCTTTTGCACAGTCTGTGCCAGGGCTACTTGAAGAGGAAACAAACCATAGAGACAAAACTGAGAACTCCTTTATTTTGTAAAATTTCAAAGAGCTACTACAAACCATGTTGGATTTAGAGTTCCAAATTCATCTATCTATATTGGAGAGAACAGAGTGAAACCTAAAAATAAAAACTGCTACTGAAAACGAACGTATCAACCTAGAAGAACAAAATTTGGTGAGTCAAGTGGGATTTGTGTACCGATGATTACCACCAAGTATCATCAAGATTGGGTAAAAAAATATTTGCTGGTATTTCGGAAACTGGTAACTTCTTGGAAGCTTGGCAACCCCTCTCAATGAAAGTGCTTTTCCAACGTCTGTGCCTAGGGCTACTTGAAGAGGAAACAAACCATAGAGACAAAACTGAGAACTCCGTTATTTTGTCAAGTTTCAAAGAGCCACTACAAACCATGTTGTATTTAGTGTTCCAAATTCATGTATCTATATACGAGAGAACAGAGTGAAACCTAAACATAAAAATGCTACTGTAGAAGAACGCTTCAACCTAGAAAAATAAAATTTGGTGAGCCAAGTGGGATTTGGGTATTGATCATTACCACCAAGTATCATCAAGATTGGGGGAAAAATATTTTCTGGTATTTCGGAAACTCGTAATTTCTTGGCAGCTTGGCAACCCCTCTCAATGAAAGTGCTTTTCCACAGTCACTGCTTAGGGCTACTTGAAGCGGAAACAAATCATAGAGACAAAACTGAGAACTCCTTTATTTTGTCGAGTTTCAAAGTGCTACTACAAACCACGTTGGATTTAGAGTTCCAAATTCATCTATCTATATAGGAGAGAACAGATTGAAACCTAAATATAAAAATTGCTACTGTAGACGAACGCTTCAACCTAGAAGAACAAAATTTGGTGAGCCCAGCGGGATTTGTGTACTGATCATCACCTCCAAGTATCATCAAGATTGGGTGAAAAAATATTTGCTGGTATTTCGGAAACTCGTAATTTCTTGGAAGTTTGGCAACCCCTTTCAATGAAAGTGCTTTTCCACAGTCTCTGCTTAGGGCTACATGAAGCAGAAACAAATCATATTGACAAAACTGAGAACTCCTTTACTTTGTCAAATTTCAAAGAGCTACTACAAGCCATATTGGATTTAGAATTCCAAATTCATCTATCTATATTGGAGAGACAGAGTGAAACCTAAATATAAAAACTGCTACTGTAGACGAACGCTTCAACCGAGAAGAACAAAATTTGGTGAGCCAAGTGGGATTTGTTTACTGATCATTACCACCAAGTGACATCAAGATTGTGAGAAAAAATATTTGCTGGTATTTCGGAAACTCGTTATTTCTTAGAAGCTTGGCAAACCCTCTCAATGAAAGTGCTTTTCCACCCTCTGTGCCAAGGGCTACTTGAAGAGGAAACAAACCATAGAGACAAAACTGAGAACTCCTTTATTTTGTCAAGTTTCAAAGAGCTACTAAAAACCATGTTGGATTTAGAGTTCCAAATTCATCTATCTGTATAGGAGAGAACAGAGTGAAACCTAAATATAAAAACTGCTACTGTAGATGAACGCTTTAACCTAGAAGAACAAAATTTGGTGAGCCGAGTGGGATTTGTGGACTTGTCATTACCACCACGTATAATCAAGATTGGGTTAAAAAATATTTGCTGGTATTCGAAAACTCGTAATTTCTTGGAGCTTGGCAACCCCTCTCAATGAAAGTGCTTTTCCACAGTCTCTGCTTAGGGCTACTTGAAGCGGAAACAAATCGTAGAGACAAAACTGAGAACTCCTTTATTTTGTCAAGTTTCAAAGAGCTACTACAAACCATATTGGATTTAGAGTTCCAAAAACATCTATCTATATAGGAGAGAACAGAGTGAAACCTAAATATAAAAACTGCTACTGTAGACGAACGCTTCAACCTAGAAGAACAAAATTTGGTGAGTCAAGTGGGATTTGTGTACCGATGATTACCACCAAGTGTCATCAAGATTGGGTGAAAAAATATTTGCTGGTATTTCGGAAACTGGTAATTTCTTGGAAGCTTGGCAACCCCTCTCAATGAAAGTGCTTTTCCTCCATCTGTGCCTAGGGATACTTGAAGAGGAAACAAACCTTAGAGACAAAACTGAGAACTACTTTATTTTGTCAAGTTTCAAAGAGCCACTACAAACCATGTTGGATTTAGAGTTCCAAATTCACCTATCTATATATGAGAGAACAGAGTGAAACCTACACATATAAACTGCTGCTGTAGAAGAACGCTTCAACCTAGAAGAACATAATTTGGTGAGCCAAGTGGGATTTGTGTACTTGTCATTACCCCAAGTATCATCAAGATTGGGTGAAAAAATATTTGCTGGTATTTCGGAAACTAGTTATTTATTAGAAGCTTGGCAACACCTCTCAATGAAAGTGCTTTTCCACACTCTGTGCCTAGGGCACTTTAAGAGGAAACAAACCGTAGAGACAAAACTGAGAACTCATTTATTTTGTAAAGTTTCAAAGAGCCACTACAAACCATGTTGGATTTAGAGTTCCAAATTCATCTATCTATATAGCAGAGAACAGAGTGAAACATAAACATAAAAACTGCTACTGTAGACGAATGATTCAACCGGGAAGAACAAAATTTGGTGAGCCAAGTGGGATTTGTGTACCGATCTTCACCACCAAGTATCATCAAGATTGTTTGAAAAAATATTTGCTGGTAATTCGGAAACTCGTTATTTCTTAGAAGCTTGGCAACCCCTCTCAATGAAAGTGCTTTTCCACAGTCTCTGCTTAGGGCTACTTGAAGCGGAAACAAATCATAGAGACAAAACTGAGAACTCCTTTATTTTGTCAAGTTTCAAAGAGCTACTACAAACCATGTTGGATTTAGAGTTCCAAATTCATCTATCTATATAGGAGAGAACAGAGTGAAACCTAAAAATAAAAACTGCTACTGAAAACGAACGCATCAACCTAGAAGAACAAAATTTGGTGAGTCAAGTGGGATTTGTGTACCGATGATTACCACCAAGTATCATCAAGTTTGGGTGAAAAAATATTTGCTGGTATTTCGGAACCTGGTAATTTCTTGGAAGCTTGGCAACCCCTCTCAATGAAAGTGCTTTTCCACCGTCTGTGCCTAGGGCTACTTGAAGAGGAAACAAACCATAGAGACAAAACTGAGAACTCCTTTATTTTGTCATGTTTCAAAGAGCCACTACAAACCATGTTGGATTTAGAATTCCAAATTCACCTATCTATATATGAGAGAACAGAGTGAAACCTAAACATATAAACTGCTGCTGTAGAAGAACGCTTCAACCTAGAAGAACATAATTTGGTGAGCCAAGTGGGATTTGTGTACTTGTCATTACCCCAAGTATCATCAAGATTGGGTGAAAAAATATTTGCTGGTATTTCGGAAACTAGTTATTTCTTAGAAGCTTGGCAACACCTCTCAATGAAAG
>NW_027510491.1:0-33483 GCF_048772815.1 Callospermophilus lateralis | reverse complement strand
CAGGGGGAGCAGGTCCTGGAGGAGCGGGCCCTGGGGAAGCAGGGCAAGGGGGAGCTGGGATAGAGGGAGCAAGGCCCAAGAGAAGCAGGGAACAGGGGGAGAAGGGCCCAGGGGAGCAGGGCCCATGCAAAGCAATACCAGGTGGAGCAGGGCCCAGGGGGGAAGGGTCCAGGGGATATAGGGTGCAGAGGAGAATGACCCAGGGGAGCAGGGCCAGGGGAAGTTGGGCCCAGGAAAGCAGGGGCAGGTGAGCAGGGCCAGAGGGAATGGGGCCCGGGGAAGCAGGAACACGGCAAGCAGGGCCAGGGTGGTTCCCCTGTGTCCTGCTCCCCTTGGTCCCTCCTCCCCCTGTTCCTGCTCACCATTGTCCCTGCTACAATGGTTTTGCTTCCCGTGCCCCAACTCCCTGTGGGATCTGCTCCCCCTAGCCATGCTCTCCTGGGCCTTTCTCCCCGTTGGCCTCCTTTCTATGGGGCCTGCTCCACATGGTCCTGCTTTCCGGGGGCCCTGCTGCCACTGGCCCTTCTCCCCTGGGCCCTGTACCCCCAGGCCTGGTTCCATGGGCCCTACGACCCTGGATCTGCTCTCCTTGGTCCTATTTCCCCTGGCCTGCTCCCCTGGGCCCTGATCCTCCCTGTCCCTGCTCCCCTGGTCTGTGCTCCTCTGGTACTGATACCCCTGGGCCCTGATTCTCCTGGCCCTGCTCCGCTAGGCCCTTCTACCCCCTGGGATCTGCTACCCTTGAGCACTGCTCCCCTGTCCCTGCTCCCTCAGTCCCCTCTCCCTATGGGCTCTGCTCTTACTAGCCCTGGTCTCCTGGGCCCTGCTCCCCAGATCCTCCTGTCCTTTTGCCCTCTTCCTCCTGACCCTGTTCCCCTGGGCCCTATTCCCTCCAGTCCTGTTCCCCTGGGCCCTTCATCCCCTGGGCCCTGCTCCCCATGTTCCCTGCTTCACCTGGGATCTGCTTCCCCTGGCCCTGCTCCCTATTGCACTGCTTCCCTGGGCCTGCTCCCCTAAGACCTGCTATCCCTGGTACTGCTCTCACTGGTTCCTTGTCCCCCTTGCCATTTTCACCCTGGCTATGCTCCTCTGGGCCCTGCTCCTCTGATAACTTCTTTCCCTGGCCCTACTCCCTGTAGGCACTGTTCACCTGTGCCCTGCTCTCCTGGGCTCTGCACCCCCTGGTCCTCCTCTCCCTGGGCCCTGCTCTGCCCGGTCCTACTCCTCCTGGGTGCTGCTCCTCATGGTCCTGCTCCTTTGGGCCCTACTTCCCGCAGTCCTGCTCCCCTGGGCCCTGCTCCCGTGGGCCCTGCTCTTCTGGGCCTTGCTTCCCTTGGCCTTCTCTCCTGGGCTCTGCTCTCCCTGGTATTGCTCCTTATGGGCTCTGCTCCCCCAGACCCTTCTTTCCCTTTTCTCTGCTTCTCCTGGGCCCTGATCCCCCTAGTCATGCTCCTGCTTGCCCTGTTCCCCCTGGCTCTGCACCTCTGGTCCCTATTCGCCTGAGCTGTGCCCTCTGTGGCCCTGTTCCCCTGGACCATGCACCCTCTGTTCCTGCTCACTCACGCTGTATTCCCCCTGACCCTGCTCTCCTGCGCCCAGCTATATTTGGCCCTGCTCCCTCTGGTCCTGATTTCCTGGGTGACTGCTCCCTCTTGCATTGGGCCCTTATCCTCCTGGCCCTAATCCCCTGGTTCTGCTCTCCTTGTGGCCTGCACCACTTGGTCCTGATAGCCATGGCCCTGTTCCCCATGGGGCTTGCTCCTCCTGGACCTAACCCCTTGCCCTGAACCCCCTGTCCCTGCTCCCCTCGGCCCTGCTCCTCCTCAGTCCTGCTTCCCCTGGCCCTGCTTCCCTTGAACCTGCTCCTTCTGGGCCCCTCTCCCCCGAGCCCTGCTCACCCTGTGTCCTGCTCTTTGTGGGCTCTGCTCCCCATGGTCTTGCCCCACATGGTCCATAATACCCCGGACCCTATTCTCCCTGATTTCTGATTCTCCTGGGCCCTGCTCCTCCTGTCCCTGCTTTCCTGGGCCCTGCTCCCCACTGGGCTCACCTCTTCCTGAGTCCTGCTCCCGCTTAGCCCTGCTTGCCCTGTTCCTGCTTCCCCGGGCCCCATTCCCTCTGGCCCTGCTCACCTGCCCCTGCTTTCCTGGGCCCAACTTCCCCTGGCCCTGCTCCCCTGGGCCATGCTGCTCTGCACCCTACTTCCCCTGGACCATTGCCCCCTGGGCCCTGCTCCACCTGGTCTTGCTCCGCATGGGCCCTGCTCCCCTGGGCCCTTCTCCCCCTGTTCCCTGCTTCTCTTGGGCCTTGCTCCAGCTATCCCAGCTCCCCCTTGCCCTACTTCCGGGGACCAGCTCCTCCAGGACCTGCTCCCCCTTATAATGCTCTCCCTGGGCCATTTTTCCGCCTGGGCCCTGCTCCCCTGGCCCTTCTCCTCCTGGCTCTACTCCCTGTGGGCTCTGCATCCCTAGCCTTGCTCTCCTCATCCCTGGTCCTCTAATACTCCTCTCCCTAGACCCTTCCCCACCTGCTCCTCTTGATCCCTGCCCACTCTGGCTCTGTCCCCTGGGCCCTACTCCCTCCAGTCCTGCGCCCCTGTTCCTGCTTCCCTGACTCTCTTCCCCAGGGCCCTGTTCTCTGGGCCTGCTCCCCCTGGCCCTGCTCCGTGGGCCCTGTTCTCCTGGGCCCTGCCCCCCCTGGGCCCTGCCCCCCCTGGGCCCTTTTCCTCCTGGCCCTGCTCTGCTTGGCCCTACACCCCCTTGGGCCCTGCTCCTCGTGGACTGCTCACTGAGTCCCGCACTTCCCTGGTCCTACTCTTGGGCTCTGCTCCCCCTGGGCCCTGTTTTCCCTGTGCCATGCTCCCCCTACTCCCTGCTCCCCCTGGTCCTGTTCCCCATGGGCCCTGCTCACCTGTACTGCTCTCCCTGCCCCTACTCCCTGTGGGCTCTGCTATCCCTAGCACTGATCTACTGGGCTTGGCTACCCCTGGACCTCCTCTCCCTGGGCCCTGCTCCCCCCTGTCCTGCTTACCCTAGGACGCTGCTGTCCCTGGCCCTGCTGTCCCTCGCACTGCTTCCCCATGGCCTGCTCCCCCGGTACCTGCTCCTCCTGGTACTGCTCAACCTAAAACCTGCTCCTCCTGGCCCTGCCCCCATGTGCCCTACTCCCATGTGCCCTACTCCCCCTGGGCTCTGTTTCCACTGAGCACTGCAACTTCTTGGCCCTGCTCTCCCTGGTCCTGCTTCCTTGGGCCCTGCTTTCACTGGCCCTGCTCCCCCTGGAACTGTTCCTCCTGATCCTGCTCCCCTGGGACCTGCTCCCTCCTGTTCTGCTCCCCCGGACCCTGCTCTTCCTGGCCGTTCTTCACTGGCCCTGCTCACCCCTGAACCTGCTCTCTGGGCCCTGCTTCCCCTGATTTGCTTCCATGGACCCTGGTTCCCCTGTGCCCCGCTCCCCCTGGTCCCTCCTCCCCCTGGTCCTGCTATCCATTGTCCCTGCTACCCTGGTTTTGCTTCCCGTGCCCCAAATCCGTGTGGGATCTGCTCTTCCTAGCCATGCTCTCCTGGGCCTTTCTCCCCGTAGGCCTCCTTTCTATGGGGCCTGCTCCACGTGGTCCTGCTCCTTCTGGGCCCAGCTCCCACTGGCCCTTCTCCCCTGTGCCCCGCTCCCCCTGGTCCCTCCTCCCCCTGGTCCTGCTATCCATTGTCCCTGCTACCCTGGTTTTGCTTCCCGTGCCCCAAATCCGTGTGGGATCTGCTCTTCCTAGCCATGCTCTCCTGGGCCTTTCTCCCAGTAGGCCTCCTTTCTATGGGGCCTGCTCCACGTGGTCCTGCTCCTTCTGGGCCCAGCTCCCACTGGCCCTTCTCCCCTGAGCCCTGCTCCCCCCAGTCCTGGTTCCTTGGGCCCTACGTCCCTGGACCTGCTCTCCTTGGTCCTATATCCCCTGGCCTGCTCCCCTGGGCCCTGACCCTCCCTGTCCCTGCTCCCCTGTGCTTTGCTCCTCTAGTACTGCTTCCCCTGGGCTCTGCTCCTACTAGTCCTGCTCTCCTGCGCACTGCTCCCCAGATCCTTCTCTCCTTTGGCCCTCTTCCACCTGTACCTGTTCCCCTGGGCCCTATTCCCTCCAGTCCTGTTCCCCTGGGCCCTTCTTCCCCTGGGCCCTGCTCCCCATGGGCCCAGCTCCCCCGGGCCCTAATCCCCCTGTTCCCTGCTTCTCCTGGGTTCTGCTTCCCCTGGCCCTGCTGCCTATTGTCCTGCTTCCCTGGGCCTCCTCCCCTGGGACCTGCTATCCCTGGTACTGCTCTCACTGGGCCCTTGTCCCCCTTGCCCTTTTCTCCCAGGCTATGCTCCCCTGGCCCTTGCTCCTCTGGTAACTTCTGTCCCTGGCCCTACTCCCTGTAGGCACTGTTCCCCTTAGCCCTGCTCTCCTGGGATCTGCACCCCCTGGTCCTCCTCTCCCTGGGCCCTGCTCTGCCGGTCCTGCTCCACCTGGGTGCTGCTCCTCATGGTCCTGCTCCCTTGAGCCCTACTTCCCGAAGTCCTGCAACCCTGGGCCCTGCACACCAGGCCCTGCTCCCCTGGGCTCTGCTCCCCCTGGCTATGCACCTCTAGGCCCTCCTACCCTGGGCCCTGCTCCCTCTGGTCCTGCTTTTCTGAACCTACCTCCCCCTTGGCCTTGCTCCCCCGGTCCTGTTTCCTGGGCTCTACTCCCTATGAAACAGGCCCCCCTGGCCCTCATCTCCTAGGCCCTGCTTCCCTGTGCCCTGCTACTCCAAACTCAGCTACCCCTGACTCTGCTCCCCCTGTCCCTACTCGTTATGGGCTCTGCTCACCCAAGACCATGCCCCTGAGCCATGCACCTCCAACCATGCTCCCCATGGGACCTGCTCCCCTGGGCCTGAACTCCGGGGCCCTGCACCCCCAGGTACTTCTCTCCCTGGGCACTTCTATCCTTGGCCCTTTTCCTCCTGGCCCCACTCCCCATGGTCCTGATCCCCCGGGCCATGCTCTCCCTGATACTGTTCCCCATTGGCCCTACTCCCTCTGGCCCTATTCTCTGTGGGCTCTGCACTCCCTAGACCTGCTCTCCTGGGCCCTGCTCCCCTTGGTCCTCCTCTTCCTGGACCCTGATCCACCTGGCCCTGGTTCTGCTCCCCTGGGCCCTACTCCCTCCAGTCTTGCACCCCAGGGCGCCACTCCCCCTGGTTATGCCCCTCCTGGGGCTTGGTCAACCTGGAACCCGCTCCCACTTGGCCCACTCCCCTGGGCCCTGCACCCCTTGTGTCCTGCTTCCCCTGGCCCTGCTCCCCATGGGCCCTTTTGCCCTGGCCCTGCTACCCATGTGCCCTGTTCTTCTGGTCCCTGCTTTCCCTGGGCCTGCTCCCCTGGACCATGCTCCTCCTTGGCTCTGCTCCCCTGTGCCCTATTCTCCCTGGGACGTTCCCACTTGGGCCCTGCTCCCCCTGGTATTGCTCCCCATGGGCTCTGATCCTCCGGACCCTTCTTCCCTTGTTCTCTGCTTCTCCTGGGAACTGATCCCCCTAGCCATGCTCTCCTTGCCCTGTTCCCCCTGGCTCTGCACCTCTGGGCCCTACTCCCCTGAGATGTGCTCCTCTGTGGCCCTGCTCCCCTGGGCCATGCTCCCTCTGGTCCTGTTCACTCAGGCTGTATTCCTCCTGACCCTGTTCCCCTGGGCCCAGCTCTATTTGGCCTTGCTCCCTCTGGTCCTGATTTCTTGGGTGACTGCTCCCCTTGCATTGGGCCCTTCTCCCCCTGGCCCTAATCCCCTGGTTCTGCTCTCCTTGTGGCCTGCTGCACTTGGTCCTGATAACCATGGCCCTGCTCCCCATGGGGCTTGCTCCTCCAGGACCTAACCCCTGGCCCTGCACCCCATGGACCTGCTCCCCTGGGCCCTGCTCCTCCTCAGGCCTGCTTCCCCTGGCACTACTTCCCTTGAACCTGCTCCTTCTGGGCCCTGCACCCCCGAGCCCTGCTCCCCCTGGGTCCTGCTCTTTGTGGGCTCTGCTCCCCATGGCCTTGCCCCACATGGTCCGTAATACCTCGGATCCTATTCTCCCTGATTTCTGATTCTCCTGGGCCCTGCTCCTCCTGGCCCTGCTTTCCTGGGCCCTGTTCCCCACTGGGCTCACTACTTCCTGAGTCCTGCTCCCGCTTAGCCCTGCTAGCCCTGTTCCTGCTTCCCCGGGCCCCATTCCCTCTGGCCCTGCTCACCTAGCCTTGCTTTCCTGGGCCCAACTTCCCCTGGACCTGCTCCCCTGGGCCATGCTCCTCTGCACCCTACTTCCCCTGAAACCTTCCCCACTGAGCCCTGCTCCACCTGGTCTTGCGCGTCATGGGCCCTGCTCCCCTAAGCCCTTCTCCCCCTGTTCCCTGCTTCTCTTGGGCCTTGCTCCCCCTATCCCAGCTCCCCCTTGCCCTACTTCCCCGGAACCCGCTCCTCCAGGACCTGCTCCCCCTGGTAATGCTCTCCCTGGGTCCTGCTCGCCTGGCCCTTCTCATCCTGGCTCTAGTCCCTGTGGGCTCTGCACCCCTAGCCTTGCTCTCCTCATCCCTGGTCCTCTAATACTCCTCTCCCTGGACCCTGCCCCACCTGCTCCTCCTGGGCCCTGCCCACCCTGGCCCTGTCCCCTGGGCCCTACTCCCTCCAGTCCTGCTCCCCTGTTCCTGCTCCCCTGACTCTGTTCCCCAGGGCCCTGCTCTCTGGGCCTGCTCTCCCTGGCCCTGCTCCCCTGGGCCCTGCTCTCCTGGGCCCTGTCCCTCCTGGGCCCTTTTCCTCCTGGCCCTGCTCTGCTGAGCCCTTCTCCCCCTTGGGCCCTGCTCCTCGTGGCACTGCTCACTGGGTCCCGTTCTCCCCTGGTCCTTCTCTTGGGCTGTGCTCCCCCTGGTACCTGTTTTCCCTGTGCCCTGCTCCCCCGAGGCCCTGCTCGGCCTGGATCCTGCTCCGCCTAGTCCTGATCCCCATGGGCCCTGCTCACCTGTACTGCACTCCCTGCCCCTACTCCCTGTGGGCTATGCTATCCCAAGCACTGATCTACTGGGCTCTGCTACTCCTGGCTCTCGTCTCCCTGGGCCCTGCTCCCCTCTGTCCTGCTTACCCTAGGACCCTGCTGTCCCTGACCCTGCTGTCCCTCGCACTGCTTCCTCGGGGCCTGGTCCCCCGGTACCTTCTCCTCCTGTTACTGCTCCCCCTGGGACCTGCTCCTCCTGGCCCTGCTCCCATGTACCCTTCTCACTCTGGTCTCTGTTTCTCCTGAGCACTGCAACTTCTTGGCCCTGATCTTCCTGGACCTGCTTCCTTGGGCCCCGCTCCCACTTGCTCTGCTCCCTATTGACCGGTTCCACCTGATCCTGCTCCCCTGGGACCTGCTCCCTCTGGTCCTGCTCCCCCGGACCATGCTCCTCCTGGCTCTTCTCACTGGGCCCTGCTCACCCCGGGACCCAATCTCTGGGCCCTGCTCCCCCTGATTTTGCTTCCTTGGACCCTGGTTCCCCTGTGTCCCGCTACCCCTGTTCCCTCCTTCCCCTGGTCCTGCTCTCCATTGTCCCTGCTACCTTGGTTTTGCTTCCCGTGCCCCAACTCCCTGTGGGATCTGCTCCCCCTAGCCATGCTCTCCTGGGCCTTTCTCCCCGTAGGCCTCCTTTCTATGGGGCCTGCTCCACGTGGTCCTGCTCCTCCCCGGCCCTGCTCCCACTGGCCCTTCTCCCCTGGGCCCTGCTCCCCCCAGTTTTGGTTCCTTGGGCCCTACGACCCTGGACCTGCTCACCTTGGGCCTATACCCCCTGGCCTGCTCCCCTGGGCCCTGATCCTCCCTGTCCCTGCTCCCCTGGTCTGTGCTCCTCTGGTACTGTTACCCCTAGGCCATGCTCCTCCTGGACCTGTTACGCTAGGCCCTTCTACCCCCTGGGCTCCGCTACCCTTGAGCCCTGCTCTACTGTCCCTGCTCCCTCAGGCCCCACTCCCTGTGGGCTCTGCTCCTACTAGCCCTGCTCTCCTGGGCCCTGCTCCGCAGATCCTCCTGTCCTTTGGCCCTCTTCCCCCTGGCCCTGTTCCCCTGGGCCCTATTCCCTCCAGTCCTATTCCCCTTGGCCATTCTTCCCCTGGGCCCTGCTCCACATGGGCCCAGCTCCCCCGCGCCCTTATCCTCCTGTTCCCTGCTTCTCCTGGGCTCTGCTTCCCCTGGCCCTGCTCCCTATTGCCCTGCTTCCCTGGGCCTCCTCCCCTGGGACCTGCTATCCCTGGTACTGCTCTCACTGGGCCCTTGTCCCCCTTGCCCTTTTCTCCCTGGCTATGCTCCCCTGGGCCCTGCTCCTCTGGTAATTTCTTTCCCTGGCCCTACTCCCTGTAGGCACTGTTCCCCTTAGCCCTGCTCTCCTGGGCTCTGCACCCCCTCGTCCTCCTCTCCATGGGCCCTGCTCTGGCCGGTCCTGCTCCTCCTGGGTGCTGCTCCTCTTGGTCCTGCACCCTTGGGCCCCACTTCCCGCAGTCCTGCTCCCCTGGGCCCTGCACACCAGGCCCTGCTCCCCTGGGCCCTGCTCTTCTGGGCCTTGTTCCTATGGCCTTCTCCCCTGGGCTCTGCTCCCCCTGGCTCTGCTCCTCTAGACCCTCCTACCCTGGGCCCTGCTCCCTCTAGTCCTGCTTTCCTGGACCTACCTCCCCCATGGCCTTGCTCCCCTGGTCCTGTTTCCTGGGCTCTACTCCCTATGGAACTGGCCCCCCTGGCCCTCCTCTCCTAGGCCTTGCTTCCCTGTGCCCTGCTACTCCAAACTCTGCTAACCCTGACTCTGCTCCCCCTGGCCCTACTACCAATGGGCTCTACTCCCCCTAGACCATGCACCTGAGCCATGCACCTCCAACCGCTGCTCCAAATGGGACCTGCTCCCGTGGGCCTGAACTCCGGGGCCGTGCACCCCCAGGTACTTCTCTCCCTGGGCCCTTCTACCCTTGGCCCTTTTCCTCCTGGCCCCACTCCCCATGACCCTGCTCCCCCGGGACATGCTTGACTGATACTGTTCCCCATTGGCCCTACTGCCTCTGGCCCTCTTTCCTGTCGGCTCTGCACTCCCTAGACTGCTCTCCTCGGCCTTGCTCCTCTTGGTCCTCCTCATCCTGGACCCTGATCCACCTGGCCCTGGTTCTGCTCCCCTGGGCCCTACTCCCTCCAGTCCTGCTCCCCAGGGCCCTGCTCCCCCTTGTTATGCTCTTGCTGGGCCTTGGTCAACCTGGAACCCGCTCCGACTTGGCCTGCTCCCCTGGGCCCTGCACCCCTTGTGTCCTGCTTCCCCTGGCCCTGCTCCCCATGGTCCCTTTCGCCCTGACCCTGCTCCCCATGGGCCCTGTTCTTCTGGTCCCATCTTGTCTTGGGCCTGCTCCCCTGGACCATAATCCTCCTTGGCTCTGCTCCCCTGTTCCCTATTACCCCTGGGACCTTCCCACTTGGGCCCTGCTCCCCCTGGTATTGCTCCCCGCGTGCTCTGCTCCCCCGGACCCTTCTTCCCCTGTTCTCTGCTTCTCCTGGGCCCTGATCCCCCTAGCCATGCTCCTCCTTTCCCTGTTCCCCCTGGCTCTGCACCTCTGGGCCCTACTCCCCTGAGCTGTGCTCCTCTGTGGCCCTGCTCCCCTGGGCCATGCTCCCTCTGGTCCTGCTCACTCAGGCTGCATTCCCCCTGTCCCTGCTCCCCTGGGCCCAGCTCTATTTGGCCCTGTTCCCTCTGGTCCTGATTTCCTGGGTCACTGCTCCCCCTTGCATTGGGCCCTTCTTACCCTGGCCCTAATCCCCTGGTTCTGCTCTCCTTGTGGCCTGATCCACTTGGTCCTGATAGCCATGGCCCTACTCCCCATGGGGCTGGCTCCTCCTGGCCCTAACCCCTGGCCCTGCACTCCCTGGCCCTGCGCCACTGGGCCCTGCTCCTCCTCAGCCCTGCTTCCCCTGGCCCTGCTTCCTTTGACCCTGCTTCTTCTGGGCCCTGCTCCCCCTGGGTCCTGTTCTCCGTGGGCTCTGCTCCCCATGGTCTTGCCCTAAATGGTCCGAAATACCCCGGACCCTATTCTCCCTGATTTCTGATTCTCCTGGGCCCTGCTCCTCCTTGCCCTGCTTTCCTGAGCCCTGCTCCCCACTGGGCTCACCTCTTCCTGAGTCCTGCTACCGCTTAGCCCTGCTCGCCCTGTTCCTGCTTCCCCGGGCCCCATTACCTCTGGCCCTGCTCACCTGACCCTGCTTTCCTGGGCCATACTTCCCGTGGCCCTGCTCCCCTGGGCCATGCTCCTCTGCACCCTACTTCCCCTGGACACTTCCCCCCTGGGCCATACTCCACTTGGTCTTGCTCCACGTGGGCCCTGCTCCCCTGGGCCCTCTACCCCTGTTCCCTGCTTCTCTTGGGCCTTGCTCCCCCAATCCCAGCTCCCCCTTGCCCTACTTCCCCGTGGCCCGCCCCTCCAGGACCTGCTCCCCCTGGTAATGCTCTTTCTGGGCCCATTTTCGCCTGGGCCCTGCTCCCCTGGCCCTTCTCCTCCTGGCTATACTCCCTGTTGGCTCTGCACCCCTAGCCTTGCTCTCCTCATCCCTGTTACTCTAATATTCCTCTCCCTGGACCTTGCCCCACCTGCTCCTCTTGGGCCCTGCTCCCCCTGGCCCTGCTCCCCAGGGCCCTTCTCCCCCTTGGGCCCTGCTCCTCGTGACACTGCTCACTGGGTCCCGCTCTCCCCTGGTCCTGCTATTGGGCTCTGCTCACCCTGGGCCCTGTTTTCCCTGTGCCCTGCTCCCCCTAGGCCCTGCTCCCCCTGGATCCTGCTCCCCCTGGTCCTGTTCCCCATGGGCCCTGCTCACCTGTTCTGCTCTCCCTGCCGCTACTCCCTGTGGGCTCTGCTATCCCTAGCACTGATCTACTGGGCTCTGCTACAACTGGCCCTCATCTCCCTAAGCCCTGCTCCCCCCTGTCCTGCTTACCCTAGGACCCTGCTGTCCCTGGCCCGGCTGTCCCTCGCACTGCTTCCCCGGAGTTAGCTTCCTCGGTACCTGCTCCTCCTAGTACTGCTCCCCTGTGACCTGCTCCTCCTGGCCCACCTCCCATGTACCCTGGTCCCCCTGGGCTCTGTTCCCCCTGAGCACTGCAACTTCCTGGCCTTGCTCTCCCTGGTCCTAATTCCTTGGGCCCCGCTCCCACTGGCCCTGCTCCCCCTAGACCTGTTCCTCCTGATCCTGCTCCCCTGAGACCTGATCCCTCTGGTCCTGCTCCCCTGAGACCTGATCCCTCTGGTCCTGCTCCCCCGGACCCTGCTCCTCCTGGCCCTTCTCAACTGGCCCTGCTCACGCCTGGACCTGCTCTCTGGGCCCTGCTCCCCCTGATTTTTCTTCCCTGGACCCTGTTTCCCCTGTGCCCCGCTCCCCCTGGTCCCTCCTCCCCCTGGTCCTGCTCTCCATTGTCCCTGCTACCCTGGTTTTGCTTTCCGTGCCCCTACTCCCTGTGGGATCTGCTCCCCCAGGCATGCTCTCCTGGGCCTTTCTCCCCATAGGCCTCTTTCTATGGGGCCTGCTCCACGTGGTCCTGCTCCTCCCGGGCTCTGCTTCCACTGGCCTTTCTCCCCTGTTCCCTGCTCCCCCAGTCCTGTTTCCTTGGGTCCTACGACCATGGACCTGCTCTCCTTGGTCCTATTCCCCCTGGCGTGCTTCCCTGGGCCCTGATCCTCCCTGTCCCTGCTCCCCTGGTCTGTGCTCATCTGGTACTGCTAACCCTGGGCCCTGCTCCTCCTGGCCCTGCTCCGCTAGGCCCTTCTACCCCCTGGGCTCTGCTTCCCTTGAGCCCTGCTTCCCTGTCCCTGCTCCCTCAGTCCACACTCCCTGTGGGGTCTGCTCATACTAGCCCTGCTCTCCTGGGCCCTGCTCCCCAGATCCTCCTGTCCTTTGGCCCTGTTCTCCCTGGCCCTGTTCCCGTGGGCCCTATGCCTTCCAGTCCTGTTCCCCTGGGCCCTTCTTCCCTTGGGCCTTGCTACCCATGGGCCCAGCTCCCCCGGGCCCTAAACCCCCTGTTCCCTACTTCTCCTGGGTTCAGCTTCCCCTGACCCTGTTCCCTATTGCCCTGCCCGGGAGAGGAGGACCAGGGGGTGCAGAGCCCAGGAGAGTAGGGCTAAGGGGAACAGTGCCTACAGGGAGTAGGGCCAGGGAAAGAAGTTACTAGAGGAGTAGGGCCCATGGGAGCATAGCCAGGGAGAAAAGGGCAAGGGGGACAAGGGCCCAGTGAGAGCAGTACCAGGGATAGCAGGTCCCAGGGGAGGAGGCCCAGGGAAGCAGGGCAATAGGGAGCAGGGCCAGGGGAAGCAGAACCCAGGAGAATCAGGGAACAAGGGGATAAGGTCCCGGGGAACCTGGGCCCATGGGGAGCAGGGCCCAGGGGAAGAAGGGCCAAGTGGAATAGGAATGGAGAGCATAGGGCCCAGGGGAACAGGGTCAAAGGACAGGAGGATCTGGGGAGAAGGGCTCAGGAGAGCAGGGCTATTAGGAGCAGACCCCACAGGTAGTGGGGCCTGAGAGATTAGGACAGGGGAGCAGGGCTCAAGGGTAGCGGAGCCCAGGGGATAGAAGGGCCTAGCGGAGCAGGGCCAGGAGGAGCAGGGCCAAGGTGTAGAAGTACCAGAGGAGCACAGCCCAGGGGAGCGGGGACAGGGAGGATCAGGGTCCAGGGCAGCAGGCCAGGGGGATTAGGACCAAGGAGAGCAGGTCCAGGGTGTAGGGACCAAGGAACCAGGACTGGGGAAAGCAGAGCCAAGAGGAGAAGGGCCAGTGGAGCAAGGCCGAGGAGGAGCAGGACCACGTGGAGCAGGCCCCATAGAAAGGAGGCCTATGGGGAGAAAGGCTCAGGAGAGCATGGCTAGGGGGAGAAGATCCCACAGGGAGTTGGGGCATGGGAAGCAAACCAAGGGTAGCAGGGAAATGGAGAGCAGGACCAGGGGGAGGAGGGACCAGGGGGAGCGGGGCACAGGGGAAACAGGGCCAGGGGAAGCAAAATCAGGGGCAGTAGTTCCCAGAGAGCAGGTCCAGGGGTGAGCAGGGTCCAGTGGAGAAGGGCCAGGAGAAGCAGGGTCCTGGGGAGCAGGACCAGAGGGAGCAGGTCCCAGCGGAGCAGGATCAGGAGGAACAGGTCCATGGGGAGCAGGGCCAGTGGGAGCAGAGCCCAAAAAAGCAGGACCAGGGAGAGCAGGGACAAGAAGTGTCAGTGCTCAGGGGGAACAGCCCAGGGGGAGCAGGGCACATGGGAGCAGGGCCAGTAGGAGCAGGGCCCAAGGGTATCAAGTTGGGGGGACAGTACCAGGAGGTGCAGGTACCGGGAGAGCACACCCAGGGGAAGCAGTGTGAGTGACAGCAGGGCCAGGTACAGCAAAGTCCTAGGGTAAGCAGGACAGGGGGGATTAGGGCCCAGGGAGAGGAGTGCCAAGGATAGCAGAGCCCAGTAGATCAGTCCTAGGAATAACAGAGGCCACAGAAAGTAGGGGAGGGACAGCAGTACAGGTGAGCAGGGCCCATGGGGAACAGGATCAGGGGGAGCAGGATCCAGGTGGAGCAGGGCCTAGGGGGAGCAGGGCACAGGGAAAACAGGGCCCAGGTGGAGCAGGGCCCAAGAGCAGGACCAGGGGAGAGCGGGACCCAGTGAGCATTGCCACGAGGAGCAGGCCCCAAGGGGGAGAAGTTCCCAGCAGAGCAAGGCCAGGGGGAGCAGGCCCAGAGAGCAGGGCCCTGGGGAAAGGAGTCAGGGGAGCAGGAACAGGGGAGCAGGACTGAAGGGAGTAGGGCCCAGGGGACAGGGCCAGGGTGGGTAGGGTCCAGGAGGAGCAGGTAGGGTAGGGTCCAGAGAGAGGAGTATTAGAGGACCAGGGATGATTAGAGCAAGACTAGGGGTGCGGAGCCCACAGGGAGTAGAGCCAGGAGGAGAAGGGCCAGGCGAGCAGGGCCCAGGCGGAAAAGGGCCCAGGGAGAGCATTACCAGGGGGAGCAGGTCCTGGAGGAGCGGGCCCCGGGGTATTAGGGCAAGGGGGAGCTGGGATAGGGGGAGCAAGGCCCAAGAGAAGCAGGGAACAGAGGGAGAAGTTCCCATGCGGAGCAATACCAGGTGAAGCAGGGCCCAGGGGGAAAGGGTCCAGGGGAAGTAGGGTGCAAGGGAGCAGGGTCCAGAGGAGCATGGCCCAGGGGAGATGGGCCGGGGAAGTAGGGCCCAGGAAAGCAGGTCCAGGTGAGCAGGGCCAGAGGGAATGGGGCCCGGAAAAGCAGAAACAGGGCGAGCAGGGCAAAGCGGGAGCAGGACTCAGGAAGAGGTGAGCCCAGTTGGGAACAGGGTCCTGGAAAGCAGGGCCAGGAGGAGCAGGGCCCAGGAGAATCAGAAATCAGGGAGAATAGGGTCCGGGGTATTACGGACCATGTGGGGCAAGACCATGGGGAGTAGAGCCCCAAGAGAGCAGGACCCAGGGGGAGCAGGGCCCAGAAGGAGCAGGGTCAAGGGAAGCAGGGCCAGGGGAAGCAAGGCTGAGGAGGAGCAGGGCCCAGGGGAGAAGGACCAGGGGGTGCAGGGCCAGGAGTTAGGTTTAGGAGGAGCAAGCCCCATGGGGAGCAGGGCCTTGGTTATCAGGACCAAGTGGAGCAGGCCACAAGGAGAACAGAACCAGGGGATTAGGGCCAGGGGGAGAAGGGCCGAATGAAAGGGGGAGCAGTCACCCAGGAAATCAGGACCAGAGGGAGGAGGGCCAAATAGAGCTGGGCCCAGGGGATCAGGGACAGGTGGAGTACAGCCTGAGTGAGCAGGACCAGAGGGAGCATGGCCCAGAGAAGCAGTGCCAGAGGAGCACAGCTCAGGGGAGTAGGGCCCAGAGGTGCAGAGCCAGGGGTAACAGGACAAGGAGGAGCATGGCTAGGGGGATCAGGACCCAGGAGAAGCAGAGAACAGGGAAAGAAGGGTCCGGGGGAGGCGAGCACATGGGGAGCAATACCAGGAGGAGCAGGGCCCAAGGTGGAAGGTCCCAGCGGGAATAGGGCACAGGGGAGCAGAGCCATGGAGGAGTATGGCCCAGGGAAGCAGGCCCAGAAAGCAGGGACCAGAAGAACAGGGCCCATGGGGAGCAGGGCCAAGGCGAAAGGGCCCATGGGGAGCAGGGCAAGGGGAAGCAGGACACAAGGGGTGCAGGGCCCAGGGGAGCAGGCCAAGTGGGAGCTGGTTCCAGGTTGACAGAGCCCCAGGAGGAGCATAAACAGGGGGAGCATGGCCCTGGGGAGCAGGACTGGAGGGAGTAGGGCCCAGGGGAGCAGAACCAGGGCCAGGTGGATCAGGGTCCAGGAAGAGGAGGACCAAGGGGACCAGGGCCCAGGAGAGCAGGGCTAGGGAGTGCAGAGCCCACAGGGAGGAGGGCCAGAGGGAGTAGGGCCAATGGGGATGAGTATCAGGGAGAGCATGGCCTGAGGGAGCAGGACCATAGGGAGTGGGGCCAGGCGGAAAATGGCCAAGGGCAGATGGGCCCAGGGCGAGAAGTACCTGGGGGTGCAGGGCCCCAGAGTTCAGGCCCAGGGGAGCAGGTCCCTTGGGGAGCAGCGGTGGCAGGTCCATGGCTCAGGTGCATGGTCTAGCGGGAGCAGAGCCCATAGGGAGTAGTGCCAGGGGGAGCAGAGTCAGGGGTAGCAGAGTTTGGAGTAGCAGGGCACAGTGAAGCAGGGCCTAGGAGAGGAGGGCCATGGGGGCCAGTTCTATAGGGAGTAGAGCCCAGGAAACAGGACCGGGGAGCAAGGCTAAGGGGGAGGTAGGTCCAGGAAAGCAGGACCAGAGGGAGCAGGGCCTCGGATAGGAGGGCCTAGAGGAGCAGAGCCAGGGGGAGCAGAGCCCAGGGAAGAAGGCCAAGGGAAGCAAGGCCCAGAAGAGCATGGCCCAGGGGAGCAGGGCCTGGTGTGCAGGGCAAAGGGTTGCAGGACTGCGGGAAGTAGGGCTCAAGGGAGCAGGACCATGAGGAACAACACCCAGGAGGAGCAGGACCGGGCAGAGCAGGGCCCAGGGAGAGGAGGACCAGGGGGTGCAGAGCCCAGGAGAGCAGGACTAAGGGGAACAGTGCCAACAGGGAGTAGGGCCAGGGAAAGAAGTTATCAGAGGAGCAGGGCCCAGAGGAGCATAGCCAGGGTGAAAAGGGCAAGGGGGACAAGGAACCAGTGAGAGCAGTACCAGGGATAGCAGGTCCCAGGGGAGGAGGCCCAGGGAAGCAGGGCAATAGGGAGCAGGGCCAGGGGAAGGAGAACCCAGGAGAAGCAGGGAACAGGATGATAAGGGCCCAGGGGAGCTCGGCCCATGGGGAGCAGGGCCCAGGGGAAGAAGGGCCCAGGGGAACAGGACTGGAGGGAATAGTGCCCAGGGGAACAGGGCCATGGGGAAGAGGGCCAAAGGACATGAGGATCTGGGGAGCAGGGCCCAGGAGAGCAGGGCTAGTAGGAGTAGAGCCCACAGGGAATGGCGCCTGAGGGATCAGGGCTAGGAGGAGCAGGGCCCAGGGGTAGCAGTACCAGAGGAGCACAGCCCAGGGGAGCAGGGACAGGGAGGGTCAGGGCCCAGGGGAGCAGGCCAGGGGGAATAGGACAAGGAGAGCAGGTCCAGGGTCGTAGGGCCCAAGGAACCAGGACTGGGGGGAGCAGGGCCCAGGAGAGAAGGGCCAGTGGGAGCAGGGCCCGGGAGGATCAGGACCACGTGGAGCAGGCCCCATAGAAAGTAGGTCTATGGGGAGAAAGGCCCAGGAGAGCATGGCTAGGGGTAGCAGATCCCACAGGGAGTTGGGGCACGGGAAGCAAAACCAGGGTATTAGGGACAATGGAGAGCAGGACCAGGGGGAGGAGGGACCAGGGGGAGCGGGGACAGGGGAATCAGGGTCCAGCAAAGCAATATCAGGGGGAACATGGATCACAGAGCAGGTCCAGGGGTGATCAGGGCCCAGTGGAGAGGGGCAGGAGGAGCAGGGTCCGGGGGAGCAAGAGCAGAGGGAACAGGTTCCAGGGGAGCAGGATCAGGAGGAACAGGTCCAGGGGAGCAGGGCCAGTGGGAGCGGGGCCCAAAAAGCCAAACCAGGGAGAGCAGGGCCACAAAGTTGCAGTGCTCTGGGGGAATAGAGCCCAGGGGGAGCAGGGCACATGGGAGGAAAGCCAGGATGAACAGGTCCCAAGGGGAGCAAGAGCAGGGGGAGCAATACTAGGAAGAGCAGGTACCAGGGGAGCAGGCCCAGGGGAGCAGGGCCAGGGGGAGCAGGCTTAGAGAGAAGGGCTCTGGGGAACAGAGTCAGGGGAGCAGGAACAGTGGAGCAGGACTGGAGGGAGTAGAGCCCAGGGGACAGGGACAGGGTGGGCAGGGCCCAGGAGGAGTAGGTGGGGCAGGGTCCAGGGAGAGGAGTATTAGAGGACCAGGGATGACGAGAGCAAGGCTAGGGGTGCAGAAACCACAGGGAGTACAGCCAAGAGGAGAAGGGCCAGGCGACCAGGGCCCAGGCGGAAAAGGGCCCAGGGAGAGCATTACCAGGGGAACAGGTCCTGGAAGAGCGGGCCCCGGGGAAGTAGGGCAAGGGGGAGCTGGGATATGGGGAGCAAGGCCCAAGAGAAGCAGGGACCAGAAGAACAGGGCCTATGGGGAGCAGGACCAGGGGGAAAGTGCTCAGGGGAGCAGGTCCAGGGGAAGTAGGACAAAAGGTGTGCAGGGCCCAGGGTAGCAGGAATGGAGGGAGTAGGGCTCACGGGAGCAGAACCAGGGCCAGGTGGATCAGGGTCCAGGAAGAGGAGGACCAAGGGTAGCAGGGCCCAGGAGAGTACGGCTAGGGAGTGCAGACCCCACAGGGAGTAGGGCCAGAGGCAGTAGGGCCAATGGGGAACAGTATCAGGGAGAGCATGGCCCAGGGGAGCAGGGCCATGGGGAGTGGGGCCAGGAGGAAAAGGGCCAAGGGTAGAAGGGCCCAGGGAGAGAAGTACCTGGGGGTGCAGGGCCCTGGAGTTCAGGCCCAGGGAACAGGTCCCATGGGGAGCAGCGGTTGGAGGTGCATGGCTCAGGTGAATGGTCTAGGGGGAGTAGAGCCCATAGGGAGTAGGGCCAGGGGGAGCAGAGTCAGGGGTAGCAGAGTTTTGAGTAGCAGGGCACAGGGAAGCAGGGCCTAGAGAGGAGGGCCAGGGGAGCCAGTTCCATAGGGAGTAGAGCCCAGGTAACAGGACCAGGTGAGCAAGGCCAAGGGGGAGGTAGGTCCAGGAAAGCAGGACCAGAGGGAGCAGGGCCCAGGGTAGGAGGATCTAGAGGAGCAGAGGCAGGGGGAGCAGAGCCCAGGGGAGAAGGCCACCGGAAGAAAGGCCCAGAAGAGCAGGGCTCAGGGGAGCAGGGCCTGGTGTGCAGGGCCCAGGGGAGCAGGACTGCGGGAAGTAGGGCGCAAGGGAACAGGACCATGAGGAACAGCACCCAGGAGGAGCAGGACCGGGCAGAGCAGGGCCCAGGGACAGGAAAACCAGTGGGTACAGAGTTCAGTAGAGCAGGGCTAAGGGGAACACTGTCTACAGGGAGTAGGGCCAGGGAAAGAAGTTACCAGAGGAGCAGGGCCCAGGGGAACATAGCCAGGGTGAAAAGGGCAAGGGAAACAAGGCCCAGTGAGAGCAGTACCAGCTATAGCAGGTCCCAGGGGAGGAGGCCCAGGGAAGCAGGGCAATAGAAAGCAGGGAAAGGGGAAGCAGAAACCAGGAGAAGCAGGGAACAGGGGGATAAGGGCCCGGGGGAGCTGGGCCCATGGGGAGCAGGGCCCAGGGGAAGAAGGGCCCAGGGCAACAGGACTGGAGTGAATAGGACCCAGGGGAACAGGGCCAGGGGGAAGAGGGCCAAAGGACAAGAGGATCTGGGGAGCAGGGCCCAGGAGAGCAGGGCTAGTAGGAGCAGAGACCACAGGGAGTGGGGCCTGTGGGAGCAGGGACAGGGGAGCAGGTCTCAAGGGTAGCGGAGCCCAGGGGGTAGAAGGGCCTAGCGGAGCAGGGCCAGGAGGAGCAGGGCCCAGGGGTAGCAGTACCAGAGGAGCACAGCCCAAGGGAGCAGGGACAGGGTGGATCAGGGCCCAGAGGAGCACACCATGGGGAATAGGACCAAGGAGAGCAGGTCCAGGGTCTTAGGGCCCAAGGAACCAGGACTGGGGGGAGCAGGGCCCAGGGGAGAAGGGCCAGTGGCAACAGGGCCCCGGAGGAGCAGGACCACGTGGAGCAGGCCCCATAGAAAGGAGTCCTACGGGGAGAAATGCCCAGGAGAGCATGGCTAGGGGGAGCAGATCCCACAGGGAGTTGGGGCACGGGAAGCAAAACCAGGGTAGCAGGGACAATGGAGAGCAAGACCAGGGGGAAGAGGGACCACGGGGAGCGGGGCATAGGGGAACCTGGGTCCAGGGAAGCAAAATCAGGGGGAGCAGGGCCCAGAGAGCAGGTCCAGGGGTGAGCAGGGCCCAGTGGAGTAGGGCCAGGAGGAGCAGGGTCTGGGGGAGCAGGACCAGAGGGAGCAGGTTCCAGCGGAGGAGGATCAGGAGGAACAGGTCCAAGGGGAGCAGGGCCAGTGGGAGCGGAGCCCAAGGAAGCAGGACCAAGGAGAGCAGGGCCAAGAAGTTTCAGTGCTCAGGGGGAACAGAGCCCTGGGTGAGCAGGGCACATGTGAGCAGGACCAGGAGGAGCAGGGCTCAAGGGGAGCAAGACCAGGGGGAGCAGTACCAGGAGGAGCAGGTACCGGAGGAGCAGGCCCCGAGGAAGCAGTGCGAGGGACAGCAGGGCCAGGGACAGCAGGGTCCTAGGGTAAGCAGGACAGGGGGGATTAGGGCCCAGGGAGAGGAGGGCCACGTGTAGCAGAGCCCAGTAGATCAGTGCTAGGGATAGCAGAGCCCACAGGGAGTAGGGGCAGGGAGAGCAGTACAGGTGAGCAGGGTCCATGGGGAACAGGACCATGGGGAACAGGACCACGGGGAGCATGATCCAGGGGGAGCAGGGCCCAAGAGCAGGACCAGGGGAGAGCGGGACCCACTGAGCAGTGCCACGATGAGCAGGGCCCAAGGGGGAGAAGGGCCCAGCAGAGCAGGGCCAGGAGGAAAAGGGCCCAGGGGGGGCATGGCCCAGGAGAGCAGGGCCCAGGGGAGCAGAGTCAGGGGAGCAGGAACAGGGGAGCAGGACTGGAGGGAGTAGGGCCCAGGGGAGCAGGGCCACAGAGGAGCACAGCTCAGGGGAGTAGGGCCCAGAGGTGCAGAGCCAGGGGGAAAAGGGCAAGGAGGAGCATGGCTAGGGGGATCAGGGCCCAGGAGAAGCAGAGAACAGGGGAAGAAGATTCCGGGGGAGCAGTGCCCATGGGGAGCAATACCAGGGGGAGCAGGGCCCAAGTGGGAAGGTCCCAGGGGGAATAGGGCACAGGGGAGCAGAGCCAAGGAGGAGTATGGCCCAGGGGAGCAGGCCCAGGGAAAGCAGGGACCAGAAGAACAGGGCCACGGGGAGCAGGGCCAGGGTGAAAGGGCCCATGAGGAGCAGGGCCAGGGCGAAAGGGCCCAATGGGAGCAGGGCCAGAGGAAGCAGGACACAAGGGGTGCAGGGCCCAGGGGAGCATGCCAAGTGGGAGAGGGTTCCAGGTTGACCAAGGCCCACGAGGAGCATAACCAGGGGGAGCATGGCCCTGGGGAGCAGGACTGGAGGGAGTAGGGCCCAGGGGAGCAGAACCAGAGCCAGGTGGATCAGGGTCCAGGAAGAGGAGGACCAAGGGGAGCAGGGCCCAGGCGAATAGCCCTAGGGAAAGCAGAGCCCACGGGGTGCAGGGCCAGGGGAGAAGGACACATGGGGTGCAGGTTCAAGGAGAGCAGCACCAGAAGGAGTCTCCCCTTGGAAAACGCCAAGGGGAGAAGGGCTCAGGGAGAGCAGTACCTGTGGGAGCAGGAGCAGGGCCAGGAGGAGCAGGGCCCAGGGTAGCAGAATCACGGAGAGCAGGTTCACAGGGATCAGAGCCGAAGGAAGCAGTACCGGGGGGGCAAAGCCAAGGGGGAGCAGGACTCAGGGAGATTGTAGCTCAGGTTGGAGCAGGGCCCAGGGTAGCAGGACCAGGAGGATCAGGGCCCAGGGGGAGCAGGACCAGAGGGAGCACAGTTTGTGCAGGGCCCAGAGAAGCAGGGCCCGGGTAAGGCAGGGCCCAGTGGAACAGGTCCAGGGAGAGCAGTTCCCACAGGAGAAGGGCCCAGGGGAGCAGAGACGGGGGGCGCAGGTCCAGGGGGAGCAGAGCCAGGGAGAAAAATGCCAGGGGGAGGAGAGACGGGGGGAGAAGGGCCCAGGTAGAGCAGTACCATGGGGAGGAGGGCCCATGGGTGCAGGCCCAGGAGAAGCAGGGTAAGCGGGAGCAGGGCCAGGGGGAACAGGGCCCTGGAGAAGCAGGGAAAAGGCGGGGAAGGGCCCAGGGGAACAGGGCCTGTGGGGAGCAAGACCAGGGGCAGCAGGGCCCACGGGGAGAGAGGCCAAGAGGGAGCAGGGAGCAGAAGAGCAGGGCCCAGGTGGAGCAGGGCCCAGTAGAGCAGGGCTGGGAGAAACAGGGTCCAGGAGAGCAGGGCCCATGGGAGCAGGGCCAGGGGAGCATGGTCAGGGGATTAGGGCCAGGAAGAGCGAGGCTCATAGGAAGCAGGGCCCAGGAAAGCAGGACCAGAGGGAGCCAGGCCCAGGGGATCAGTGCCCAGAGGAGCAGGACCAGGGGGAACAGGGCCAGGGAGAGCAGGGGCAGAGGAAGCAGGGCCCTGGAATGCAGGACCAGGGAGCAGGGCCAGGAAGGAGCATAGCTCAGAGAGTAGGGTCCAGGGAAGCAGGGCCAGAAAGAACAGGGCCAGGGGGAGCAGGGCCAGGGGAACTGGACCCAGGAGAAGCAGAGAAGAGGGGAAGAAGGGCCTGGGAGGTCAGTGCCCATGGGGAGCAAGACCAGGGGGAGCAAACCCAAGTGGGAAGTTCCCAGGGGGAGTAGGGTGCAAAGGAGCAGGGCCAAGGAGGAGCATGGCCCAGGGGAGCAGGCCATGGGGAACCAGGGCCCAGGAGAACAGGGCCCAGGTGATCAGAGCCAGGGTGAGAGGACCCATGGGGTGCAGGGCCAGGGGAAGCAGGACAAAGTGGGTGCAGGGCTCATGGGAGCAGGGTCAGGGGGAGCAAGACACAGGTGGAGCAGGGTACAGAGGAGTAGGGCCAGGGAGAGCAGGTCCCAGAGTAGCAGGGCCCAGGGGAGCAGACCCAGGGAGAAAAGGGTCAGGGGGAGCAGGGCCAGGGGGTGAAGGGTCAAGGGAGAGCAGTATCAGGGGGAGCAGGGCCAGGAGGAGCAAAACATGAAGAATCAGGGAAGAGCCTGGGGGAGCAGGGCCCATGGGGAGCAAGAACAGGGGGAGCAGGGCTCAGTGGGAGAAGGCCCAGGATAGCAGGCAGCAGAAGAGCAGGGCCCAGTAAGAGCAAGGCCCAGTGGAGCAGGGCCAGGGAAAGCAGGGTCCAGGAGAGCAGGGCCCTGAAGTGTAGGGCGAGGGGAGCATGGCCGGGGGATTAAGGCTAGGAAGACCAGGGCCCATAGGGAGCAAGGCCAGAGGAGCAGGGTCCAGGGAAGCAGTACCAAAGGGACCAGTTCCCAGGGGAGCAGGGCCCATTGGTAGCAGCACCTTGGGTAGCAGGATCAGGTGGAGAAGGGACGAAGGACAGCAGGACCAAGGGATTAGGGCCAGGGGAGCAGGGCCCAGGGGGAGCAATGCCAGGGAAAGTAGGTCCCAGGGAAAGAGGTGCCAAGGGGGAATAGGGCCCAGGAAAGCAAGGCCAGGGGGAGCAGGGTCCATGAAAGCAGGAGCAGAGGGAGCAGGGTCACGGGGATCAGGGCCCGGGGGAGCGAGGCGCAAGGAAGCAGGACCAGGAGGAGTAGGGTACAGAAAAGTAGGGCACAGGAGTAACAGGGCCCAGGGGAGTAGGACCAGGTGAAGGAGGGCCCAAGAGAGCAGGGCCCAGAGGAGTAGGACCAGGTGAAGCAGGGCCCAAGAGAGCAGGGCCCAGGGGAGTAGTGCCAGGGGGTGTATAGCCAGGGGATAAGGGCCAGAAAGAGCAAGGCCCATAGGGATAAGGGCCAGGGAGAGCAGTGCCCTGGAAAGCAGGACCAGAGGGAGCAAGGCCCAGGGGAGTAATACCCAGGGGAACAGTGGCAGGGGAGCATGGCCAGTGGGAATAAGGCCCAGTGAATAAGGACCAGGGGGAGCAGGAATAATGGGATCAGGGCCCAGGGGGAGCAGGGCCAGGAGCAGGGGAGCCCAGAGGGGTTCAAGGGCCAGGATGAGCAGGGCCCATGGGGAGCCAGATCAGGGGGATCAGGTACCAGGGATAGAAGGGCCCAGTGGGAGCAGGGCACAGAAGTGCAGGGCTCAGGAGGAGCAGGGCCCAGGGGAGTAGGGCGCAGGGAAACAGGTTCAGTGGGAGTAGGGCGACAGGGAGTGGGGCCCTGGGAAGCAGGACCAGGGGGAGCAGGACCCAGGGGAGCAGAGCGAGGGGGAGCAGAGCCAGGGAGAAAAGGGGCAAGGGAGCTGGGCCCAGGAGGAGCAGGGTCCAGGGAAACCAGGTCCCAGGGGAGGAGGCCCAGGGAAGCAGGGCAATAGGGAGCAGGGCCAGGGGAAGCAGAACCCAGGAGAAGCAGGGAATAGGGGGATAAGGGCCCGGGGGAGCTGGGCCCATGGGGAGCAGGGCCCAGGGGAAGAAGGGCCCAGGGGAACAGGACTGGAGGGAATAGGGCCCAGGGGAACAGGGCCAGGGGGATCAGGACCAAATGACAGGAGGATCTGGGGAGCAGGAGCCAGGAGAGCAGGGCTAGTAGGAGCAGAGCCCACAGGGAGTGGGGCCTGAGGGAGCAGGGACAGGGAAGCAGGCTCAAGGGTAGCGGAGCCCAGGGGGTAGAAGGGCCTAGCAGGGCCAGAAGGAGCAGGGCCCAGGGGTAGCAGTACCAGAGGAGCACAGCCCAGGGGAGCAGAGACAGGGAGGATCAAGACCCAGCTGAGCAGGCCAGCGGGAATAGGATCAAGAAGAGCAGGTCCAGAGTCGTACGGCCCAAGGAACCAGGACTGGGGGGAGTAGGGCGCAGGGGACAAGGCCCAGTGGGAGCAGGGCCCAGGAGGACAAGGACCAGGTGGAGCAGGCCCCACAGAAAGCAGGCCCCATAGAAATGAAGCCTACAGGGAGAAAGGCCCAGGAGAGCATGCCTAGGGGGAGCAGATCCCACAGGGATTTGGGGCACGGGAAGCAAAACCAGGGTAGCAGGGAAAATGGAGAGCAGGACCAGGGGGAGGAGAGACCAGGGGGAGCGGGGTACAGAGGAATCAGGGTCCAGGGAAGCAAAATCAGGGGGAACAAAGCCCAGAGAGCAGGTCCAGGGGTGAGCAGGGCCCAGTGGTGAAAGTCCAGGAGGAGCAGGTTCCGGGGGAGCAGGACCAGAGGGAGCAGATCCCAGGGGAGCAGGATCAGGAGGAACAGGTCCAGGGGGAGCAGGGCCAGTGGGAGCGGGGCCCAAGGAAGCAGGACCAGGGAGAGCAGGGCCAAGAAGTTGCAGTGCTCCAGGGGAACAGAGCCCAGGGGGAGCAGGCACATGGGAGCAGGGCACATATGAGCAAGGTCAGGAAGAGCAGGGCCCAAGGGGAGCAAGACCAGGGGGAGGAGGTACTGGGGGAGCAGGCCCAGGGGAAGCAGTGCGAGGGACAGCAGGGCCAGGGACAGCATGGTCCTAGGGTAAGCAAAACAGTGGGAGCAGGGCCCAGGGAGAGGAATGCCAGGGGTAGCAGAGCCCAGTAGATCATGGCTAGGGATAGCACAGCTCACAGGGTGTAGGGGCAGGGAGAGCAGTACAGGTGAGCAGGGCCCATGGGGAACAGGACCAGGGGGAGCATGATCCAGGGGGGGCAGGAACAAGGGGAACAGAGCCAGGGAGAGCAGTACCAGGGGGAGCAGGGCCCAGGAGAAGCAGGGAACAGGGGTAGCAGGGCCCAGGAGAAGCAGGGAACGGGGGAGCAGGGCCCTAGGTAGCACGACCCATGTGAAGCAAGACCATGGGGAGCAGGGCTCAGAAGGAGAAGGGCCCGGGGAGAGCTGGGAACAGGGGATTAGGGCCCAGGAGGAGCAGGGCCCAGGAGAGCAGGGAGTTAGGTTCAAAGCCCATAGGGGATTAGGTTCAGAGGGAGCAGGGCCAGGATAGCTGGGGTAGGGGGAGGAGGGTTCAGGAGGAGCAGGGCCCAGGGAGCGGGTGTAGGGGGAGCAGTTCCCAGGGGGAGTAGGGCCCAGGGGAGCAGGGCCAGGTGGAGAAGGGCCAGGAGGATCAGGGCCCATGGGGAGCAGTGCCGGGGGAGCAGGGCCCAGGGGAGCAGGGCCTAGGGGAAGCGGGGTACAGGGAACCTAGGGCTCAGGACAAGAAGAGCCAGGGGGTGCAGGGCCCAGGGGAGCAGGGCCAGGGGGAACAGGGCCAAGCGGAGGAGGGCCAGAGGGAGTGGGGCCTGAGGAAGCAGAACCAGGGAGAGCAGGAACAAGGGAAATCAGGGCTCAGAGGGATTGGAGCCCAGGAGGGAGCAGGGCCAGAGGGAGCAGGACCCAGGGGTATCAGGACCCAGGGGAGGAGGGTCCAGGGGAGGAGGGCCAGGGGAAGCAGGACCCAGGGGGAGCAGAACCCAGGGGGAGGAGGGCCAGGGGAAGCAGGACACAGGGGGAGCAGGACCCAGGGTAGGAGGGCCAGGGGGAGAAGGACTCAATGGGCGTAGGGCCCAGGGGACCAGGTTAAGGGAGAGCAGGTCCTAAGGGAGCAGGGCAAGGAGGACCAGAGACATGGGGAACAGTGCCAGGGGGAGAAGGGCAAAGGGGGAGCAGCGCCCAGGATGACCAAAGCACACGTTGGAGCACGTCCCAGGGAACAGATCCCAGGGGAGCAGGGCAAGGAGGAGCAGAGTCCAGGGAAAGCAGGGCACATGGAAGCAGGACCAGTGGAGCAGGATCAAGGGGGAACAGGTCCGGGGGTGGGGCAGAACCCAGGGGGGAGCCAGGCCAGGAGTAGTAGTGCCCAAGGGAAGCAGGACCAGAGGGAGCAGTGCCCAGGGAGGCAGATCCAGGGAAACAGAGCCAGGGGGAGCAGGGCCAGGGGGAGTGGGCTCTGGGGAAGGAGGATCAGTTGAGCAGGGCCAAGGGGGAGCAAGGCCAAGGGGGAGCAGAGCCCAGGGTGAAGCACCGCCAGGAGGAGCAGGGCCCAAGGGGAAAAGGCCCAGAGAGAGCAGGACACAGGGGGAGCAGGGTCCAGGGGAGCAGGTCCAGGGGGAGAAGAATGCAGGAGGAGCAGGGCCCATTGGAGCAGGGTCAGGAGGGACAAGGACCAGGAGAGCAGGACCCAGAATTGCTCGGCCAGGGGGAACATGGTCAGGGAGAGCCGGGCCAGAGGGAGTGAGACCTGGGGAATCAGGATGAGGGGGAGCAGGGCTCAGAAGGAGTGGAGCTCAGTGGGGAGCAGGGCCCAGGAGAACAGGGCAGGAGGAGCATGCCCTGGAGTAGCACAGCCTATGTGGAGCAAGACCATGGGGAGCAGGGCCCAGGGGGAGCAGGGGCAAGGGGACCAGGCCCTAGGGGATTAGATCCAGGGAAGAGGAACATGGGAAGCAGGACCATGTTTATCAGGACCAGGGGAAGCATGGCCACGTTATCAGGGCTGGGGGAGCAGGGCCTAGGGGAACAGGGCAAGGGGAAGCAGGTACCAAGATAACAGGGCCCTAGAGAGCAAGGACAGGAGGAGAAGGGCCCGGGGATTATAGCCAGGAGAAGCAGGGCCCATGGCGAGCAAGGACAGGAGGAGCAGGGCGCCAGGAAGCAGGGCCCATGTGGAGTAGAACCCAGGGGAGCAGGGCAGGGGAAGCAGTGCCCAGGAGAGAAGGGCCCAGGGGAGCAGGGCCAGGGGTTCAGGGCCAGGAGGAGCAGAACCCATGGGGAGCAGTGACTGGGGAGTAGGGCCCAGAAAAGCAGGGCCAGGGGGAACAAGGCCAGGAGGATCAGGGCCAGGGGGAATGAGGCACAGGGAAGCGGGACCAGGGGGGAAGAAGACCCAGGGTAATTGGGCCCAAGTGGAGCAGAAACAGGAGGAGCAGACCTGGGGAGCAGAATGAGCAGAACGGCGGGAGCAGGATGAGAGGGAGCAAGACCTGGGGGAGCAGGACTCGGGGGAGCAGGACCCCAGGGAGCAGGACCTGGGGGGAGCAGGGCCAGGAGAGAAGGAGAAGGGCCAGGGAAAGCAAGGCCCAGGGAAGCAGGACCAGTTGAAACAGGGTACAGGGTAATCAGGGCCCATGGAGAGTGGGGCCCAGGGGGACCAGGGGCCCAGGAGGAGCAGAAACAGGGGAAGCAGACCCAGGGGAGCAAGACTGGGGAGACTAGGGCTCAGGGAGGCAGGGGAAGAGGGATCAGGGCCCGAGGGGAGCAGGACCAGGTGGAACAAGGCCCAGTGAGTAGAGACCAGGGGGAGCATGGCCCAGGAGAGCAGAACTAGGAAGAGCGGAGCCCACAGGGAATAGGGCCATGGGAGCAAGAAGATGGGGAGCAGGACCAGGGGGAGCAGGTCCCAGGGAAACAAGGCCCAGGGGGAGCAGAACCAGGGGTAGCACGGCTCAGGGAGCAGGGCCAGGGGGGAGCAGGGCCCAGGGGAGCAGGGTAGGTAGGAGGAGCAAGCCCAGGGTAGAAGGCCATGGGGAGCAGGGCCAGAGGGATGGGTCCCAGGGAAGCAGGACACAGAGGGATCAGGGCACAGAGGAGCAGGGACAGGGGGAGAAGGACAAAGTAGGAGTAGGGCCCAGTGGAGTAGGGCCAGGGAGAGCAGGTCCCAGGGGAGCAGGACCCGGGGTATCAGAGCCAGGAGGAGCAAAGCCAGGAAAAAGTGCCATGGGGAACAGAGCCAGGGGGAAAAGGGGCCAGGAGGAGCAGGGCCCATGGGAGCAGGGCCAACGGATAGGGGCAGGAGGAGCAGGGCCCATGGGGAGCAGGGGCCATGATTATCAGGACCCAGGAGGAGCAGGGCCCATGGGGAGAAGTGCCACGGGTTGAAGCGCCCAGGAAAGCAGGACCAGAGGGAGCAGGGTTAAAGGGAGCAAAACCCAGGGAGCAGGCCCAGTGGGAACAATGCCACAGGGAGCAGGGCTAGAGGGATTGGGGCCCGGGCAATAAGGACCAGAGAGGACCAGGGCCAGTGGGGATAGGGGCCCAGGGGGCCTAGGGCCCAGGAGGAGTAGAACCAGGGAAGCAGGGCCTAGGGGAGCAGGACTGGGGGAAGTAGGGCTCAGTATAGCAGGGCCAGGGGGGAGCAGGGTCTGGGGGGAGTAGGACCAGATGGAGAAGGGCCCAGGGAGTGGAGGACCAAGGGGAGTAGGGCCCAGGAGAGCAGGGCTAGGGGGAGCAGAGCCACAGGGAGTTGGGCCAAGGGGAGCAGGGCCAGGGGGAGGAGAACACAGGGGGAGCCAGTGTAAGCAGGGCCAGGGGGAGAAGGGCCAAGGGGCAGCAGGGCCCAGGGAGAGCAAGGGCCAGGGGAGCAGGACTGGGGGAGCAGGGTCCAGGAGTATTAGGACCAGGTGCCAGCAGGGCCCAGGGAGAGTAGGCCTACAGGGAGCAGGGCCCAGGAGAGCAGAGTCAGGGGAGCAGGGAAGATGGTGAACAGGGACCAGGGCCAGCAGGGCCCAGGGGAAGCAGGGCCCAGGGGAAGTGGGACACAGGGAAACCAGGGCCCATGGGAGCATAACCAGGGGGATCAAAGCCTAGGGAGCATGGCCAGATGGGAGCAGGGCCAAGGAAGCAGGTCCAGGAGGAGCAGGGCCCAGGAGGGCAGGACCAGGATGAGCAGGACACTGGGAGCAAGGCCAAGAGGAGAAGGGCCAGGGAGAGCAGCTGCCAGAGTAGCAGGGCCCAGGGGAGCAGATCCAGGGAGAAAAGGGCCAAGGGGGAGCAGGGCCAGGGGGAGAAGGGCCCAGGGAGAGCAGTACCAGGGGTGCAGGGGCCCGAGGAAGCAAGCACAGGGGAAGCAGAGAAAGGGGGAGCAGAGCCAGGGGGAGCGGGGCCCAAGAGAAGCAGGGAACAGGGTGACCAGGGTAGCATGGCCCATGTGGAGCAAGACCATAGAGAGCAGGCTCAGGGAGAGAAGGGCCCATGGGTAGCAGGGCGCAGGGTAGCAGGGCCCAGGAGGAGCAGGGCCCAGTGGAGCTCAGCCAGGGAGAGAAGGTGCCAGAGGAGCAGGGCCCAGGGGAGCACAGCCAGGTGGGAGCAGGGACTAGGGGAGCAGGTCCAGGAGGAGCAGGGCCCAGGGGAGCCAGGCCAGGGAGACCAGGACAGTGGGAGCAGGGCCAGGGGGAAAGGGCCAGGGACAGCAGGTGCCAGAGGAGCAGGGCCCAGGGGAGCAGTGCCAGGGGGAGTATAGCCAGGGGATTAGCTCCAGAAAGAGCCAAGGCCCATAGGGATAAGGGCCAGGGGGAGCAGGGCCCTGGAAAGCAGGACAGAGGGAGCAAGGCCCATGGGAGTAATACCCAGGGGAACAATGGCAGGGGAGCATGGCCAGTGGGAATAAGGCCCAGTGAATAAGGACCAGGGGGAGCAGGAATAATGGGAGCAGGGCCCAGGGGGAGCAGGGCCAGGGGGAGGGGGAGCCCATGGGGGTTCAGGGCCCAAGGGAGCAGGGCCAGGATGAGCAGGGCCCATCGGGAGCCAGATCAGGGGGATCAGGTACCAGGGGGAGAAGGGCCCAGTGGGAGCAGGGCACGAAGTGCAGGCCCAGGAGGAGCAGGGCCCAGGGGAGTAGGGCGCAGGGAAGCAGGGTCAGTAGGAGTACGGTGACAGGGAGTGGGGCCTGGGGAGCATGACCAGGGGGAGCAGGGACCAGGGGGCAGAGCGAAGGGGAGCAGAGCCTGGGAGAAAAAGGCCAAGGGAGCAGAGCCCAGGAGGAGCTGGATGCAGGGAAACCAAGGCCCAGGAGGAGCAGAACCTGGGGGATTAGACACAATGGAGCAGGACTGGAGGGAGTAGGGCCCAGGGGAGCACGGACAGGCAGAGCAAGGTCCAGGGGGAGCAAGATGAGATGGAGCAGGGCCCAGGTAGAAGAGGACCAGGGGGAGCAGGGCCCAGGAGAGCAGGGCTACGAGGTTCAGAGCCCACAGGGAGTTGGGCCAGAGGGAGTAGGGCCAATGGGGAACAGTATCAGGGAGAGCATGTCCCAGGGGAGCAGGGCCATGGGGAGTGGGGCCAGGAGGAAAGGGACAAGGGTAGAAGGGCCAAGGGAGACAAGTACCTGGGGGTGCAGGGCCCCGGAGTTCAGGCCCAGCGGAGCAGGTTCCATGGGGAGCAGCGGTTGGAGGTGCATGGCTCAGGTGCATGGTCTAGGGGGAGGAGAGCCATAGGGAGTAGGGCCAGGGGGAGCAGAGTCAGGGGTAGCAGAGTTTGGAGTAGCAGGGCACAGGGAAGCAGGGCCTAGGAGAGGATGGCCAGGGGGCCAGTTACATAGGGAGTAGAGCCCAGGAAACAGGACCAGGGGAGCAAGGCCAAGGGGGAGGTAGGTCAGGAAAGCAGAACCAGAGGGAGCAGGGCCCAGGGTAGGAGGGCCTAGAGGAGCAGAGCCAGGGGGAGCAGAAGCCCAGGGGAGAAGGCCAAGGGAAGCAGGCCCAGAAGAGCTGGGCCCAGGGGAGCAGGGCCTGGTGTGCAGGGCCCAGGGGAGCAGGACTGCGGGAAGTAGGGCCCAAGGGAGCAGGACCATGAGGAGTAGCACTCAAGAGGAGCAGGACCAGGTTGACCAGGGCCCAGGAGGGCATAACGAGGGGGAGCAGGGCCCTGGGAAGCAGGACTGGAGGGAGAAGGGCCCAGGGGAGCAGAACCAGGGCCAGCTGGATCAGGGTCCAGGGGCACCAACCTGGCCCTGTCCCCTTGGCCCTACTCCCTCCAGAACTGCGCCCCTGTTCCTGCTCCCCTGACTCTGTTCCCCAGGTCCCTGCTCTCTGGGCCTCTCCTTCTGGCCTGCTCCCCTGGGTCTTGCTCTCCTGGGCCTTGCCCCCCCTGTTCCCTTTTCCTCCTGGCCCTGTTCTGCTGGGCCCTGCTCCTCATGGCACTGCTCACTGGGTCCCGCTCTCCCCTGGTCCTGCTCTTGGGCTCTGCTCCCCTTGGGCACTGTTTTCCCTTGACCCTGCTCCCCCTAGTCCCTGCTTCCCCCTGGATCCTGCTCCCCCTGGTCCTGATCCCCATGGGCCCTGCTCACCTGTACTCCTCTCCCCGCCCCTACTCCCTGTGGGCTCTGCTATCCCTATGGTCATGCCCCACATGTCCGTTATACCCCGGACCCTATTCTCCCTGATTTCTTATTCTCCTGGGTTCCTGCTCCTCCTGCCCCTGCTTTCCTGGGCCCTGCTCCCCCACTGGGCTCACCTCTTCCTGAGCCCTGCTCCCGCTAACCCTGCTCGCCCTGTTCTTGCTTCCCCGGGCCCCATTCCCTCTGCCCTGCTCACCTGGCCCTGCTTTCCTGGGCCCAACTTCCCCTGGCCCTACTCCCCTGGGCCATGCTCCTCTTGCACCTACTTCCTCTGGACCCTTCCCCCCTGGGGCCCTGCTCCACCTGGTCTTGCTCCGCATGGGCCCTGCTCCCTGGACCTTCTCCCCTGTTCCCTGCTTCTCTTGGTCCTTGCTCCCCTATTGCAGTCTCCCCCTTGCCCTACTTCCCCGGGGCATGCTTCTCAGGACCTGCTCCCCTGGTAATGCTCTCCCTGGGCCCTTTTCCGCCTGGCCCTGCTCGCCTGGCCCTTCTCCTCCTGCTCTACTCCCTGTGGGCTCTGAACCCCTAGCCTTGGCTATCCTCATCCTGGTCCTCTAATACTCCTCTCCCTAACCCTGTCCCACCTGTTCCTCCTGGTCCCTGCCCATCCTGGCTCTGTCCCCTGGACCCTACTCCCTCCAGTCCTACTCCCTGTTCCTGTTCCACTGACTCTGTTCCCCAGGGACCTGCTCTCTGGGCCTGCTCCCCCTGGCCCTGCTCCCCTGGGCCCTGCTCCACCCTGGCCCTGCTCCCCTGGGCCCTGCTCCCCCTGGCCCTGCTCCCCCTGGCACTGCTCCCCTGGGCCTGCTCTCCTGGGCCTCCCCCCCCAGGCCCTTTTCCTTCTGGCTCTGCTCTGCTGGACCCTTCTCCCCCTTGGGCCCTGCTCCTCGTGGCACTGCTCACTGGGTCCTGCTCTCCCCTGGTCCTGCTCTTGGGCTCTGCTCCCCCTGGGCCCTGTTTTCCCTGTGCCCTGCTCCCCCTATGCCCTGCTCCCCCTTGGTCTTGTTCCCCATTGGCCCTGCTCACCTGTACTGCTCTCCCTGCTCCTACTCCCTGTGGGCTCTGCTATCCCTAGCACTGATCTTCCTGGGCTCTGCTACCCCTGGCCCTTCTCTCCCTTGGCCCTGATTCCCCTGTCCTGCTTAACCTAGGACCCTGCTGTCCCCTGCCCTGCTGTCCCTTGCACTGCCTCCCCGGGGCCTGCTCCCCTAGTACCTGCTCTTCCGGGTTCTTTTCCCCCTCGACTTGTTCCCCTTGGGACCTGCTCCTCGTGGTCCTGCTTCCATATGCCCTGCTTCCATGTGCCCTGCTCCCCTGGGCTCTGTTTCCCTGAGCACTGCAACTTCTTGGCCCTACTCTGCCTGGTCCTGCTTCCTTGGGCCCCGCTCCCACTGGCCATGCTCCTCCTGGACATGTTCCTAATGATCCTGCTCCCCTGGTTCCTGTTCCCTCTGGTCCTGCTCACCCAGACCCTGCTCCTCCTGGTTGATCTCCACTGGGCCCTGCTCACCCCTGGACCTGCTCTCTGGGACCTGCTCCCCCTGATTTTGCTTCCCTGGACCCTGGTTCCCTGTGCCCCGCTCCCTTGCTCCCTCCTCCCCCTGGTCCTGCTCTCCATTGTCCCTGCTTCCCTGGTTTTGCTTCCCGTGCCCCAACTTCCTGTGGGATGTGCTCCCCCTAGCCATGCTCTCCTGGGCCTTTCTCCCCGTAGGCCTCCTTTCTATGGGGCCTGCTCCACGTGGTCCTGCTCCTCCAGGGCCCTGCTCCCACTGCCTTCTCCCCTTGGCCCTGCTTCCCCCAGTCCTGGTTCCTTGGACCCTACGTCCCTGGACCTGCTCTCCTTTGTAATATTCCCGCTGGCCTGCTCTCCTGGGCCCTGACCCTCCCTGTCCCTGCTCCCCTGCGACGTCTCCTCTAGTACTGCTACCCCTGGGCTCTGCTCCTACTAGCCTTGCTCTCCTGGGCCCTGCTCCCCAGATCCTCCTGTCCTTTGGCCCTCTTCCCCTGGCCCTGTTCCCCTGGGCCTATCCCTCCAGTCCTGTTCCCCTGGGCCCTTCTTCACCCTGGGCCTGGCCTTCCCAATGGGCCCAGCTCCCCTGGGCCCTTATCCCCCTGTTCCCTGCTTCCTCCTGGGTTCTGCTCCCTGGCCCTGCT